>NW_026732406.1:0-95000 GCF_028476545.2 Physella acuta
CGGTACTGGGTGGTATAATCAACCCTAACTAACAATAACCCCAAATAATCCCACAATAATCCTTACCCGTCATCTCTATAAAAATGCTTTTAAGCCAACACTCATCACACCAAAAGTAATGATGGGGTTCCAAGTTCTTTCCAGGATGTTCTTTTTTAGAGGCCTACCTAGGGGAGTGCGGGTAGGGCATCAGTCCCGGGCGCCGACCTTAGGGGTCGGGCGCTAAGCGCAGTAGAGAAAAATTTCATTCTGAATATCGGCATTATTGAATTATATACAGTCGAAGTTATGACACAGTAGACAGGAGAACTTAAATTCTTCTTCTTCGTTTTCTTTTGTAATGGTGAATGGGATTTCCTCCAACACAATCAAATATTACGTGTCAACATTTATGGGTAATATAATCCGTCATTTCGATTTCAGCCTGCTCTCTTTCCGGATTAATTGCTTCCGCAGCATCTGTTTTATTTTGGTGTTTTTTCTCCTAGATGGGTGCTGTCCCCAAATATCGATCCTCATCTAACCAGGGTTCGAACTCTTGACTGCAAGAGTAGCAATCAAAAGCTGTTCTGTCCGACCAGAGTCGTGCACATAAACGTGAGTAACTATATACTGGGAAGGGGGGGGGGAGGCGCCGCAAAATTGATGGTTGACACCAGGCGCCGCAATGGGTCGTGACGTCATTTGTCTGGACATGAGGTCTGGTACACGTTTGGCATTTGGATCAACTTCCTCTTGTAGTGTCATGTATGATGTCACGTGTGGTGTGATATGTGGTGTCACACAGCCACATATGTGGTGTCACACAGCCACACATGTGGTGTCACACAGCCACACATGTGGTGTCACACAGCCACACATGTGGTGTCACACAGCCACACATGTGGTGTCACACAGCCACACGTGTGGTTTCACACAGCTACGTTTATGGTACGTGGGTACACACATATACACATAAAAGCACACGTTTTAGTTTTTATAATCTTATTGTCTAATTAAACAAAGTAAAGTTGTCTAATTAAACAAAATAAGTTGTCTAATTAAACAAAGTAAAGTTGTCTAATTAAACAAAATAAGTTGTCTAATTAAACAAAGTAAAGTTGCCTAATTAAACAAATTTAAAGTAATTTGACTATTGTATTGCCTTGTTTATTATTTAGGGCTGATATGGGGTATACGATTGTGTTTGTGTGTGTGGGGGGGGGGGGGGGGTGGAGGACAACGACAGAGAGCATGCAAAGAAAAAAAAAGATGTGTACAAGAACGATAACTGTTGTAACAAGAGAGATAACTCTACCCAATTAGTGCCTGGACGAAGTTCACACGGAGATGAAAGAGATTTACACAGACTGCGTTAAAATATTTTCCTAATCGGCTGCAACAAAGCATGCATTAACTATTTTAGTTTTTCTCTCGTCCCAACGCGACCCAATGACCCAGTCTGACGTCAGAAGTTCACCGTGACCCAGCAGAAATGTCAAACACCATATCAGTTGCACACTGGCCTTGAGTTTTTTAGTTTTTTTTCTGACTGCTCTCCCTTTAACTGTCAAAAATCTGATCGTGTTTTTGAAAGTTGCCTTTGACGTTTTTGAGGGGTAAGGTTTATTTGTAGAAACATTTGAGCTAGTTTAGACAAACAACAGTGCCTTTGTTTCTAGGAAAATAATTTGTTTGTCTTTAACTTTTAATTGGTGCTTTGGAACATCTACCAACGGCTAGATTGTTATGCTTTCAGTCACATGACCTACAGTGCTACCCAGTCACATGACCTACAGTGCTACCCAGTCAGATGACCTACAGTGCTACCCAGTCACAAGACCTACAGTGCTACCCAGTCACATGACCTACAGTGCTACCCAGTCACATGACCTACAGTGCTACCCAGCCAGATGACCTACAGTGCTACCCAGTCAGATGACATACAGTGCTACCCAGTCACATGACCTACAGTGCTACCCAGTCACATGACGTACAATGCTACCCAGTCACATGACCTACAGTGCTATCCAGTCACATGACGTACAATGCTACCTGACAACATAATTTATTGGGACCAAACACGAGGTAACCAAATTACTTGGTTGGCGATTTTTTAAAAGTAGCATCACTAGTAGAGTGTAGTAGTGAACTATGTTGACGGCGAAAATTACTTCGACATATTAGAAAAGTAATCAACATGAAGTAACACCAAAATTTTGTATAGAAAGGGAAATAACCAAGAAAATACCAGACCTCAAGTTCGTGCAATAAGGGAACTAACCAAGAAATTACGATGTAATAGGGAAACACAAAATTATGTAGTAAGGGAAGTAACAAAACAAATATCAAACTTACGGTTTAGCAATAAGGGAAGTAACCAAGAAATTATCAGCTATTTTTAGTTTAACGTAATAAGGGGAATAACCAAAATAATTGGTGAAACTGTTTAAAGAGGAGTTACCCCCCCCCCCTTTACTCGCCAGGAATGTAAGCATTTAAAATAAATGCAGGTGTCCACACTGATGCACACATACCAGTCAATTTTTTTAAAATAATAGAATCAACAACCATAAAAAGCCAGGCAGTGATTTATTTGATGGCCCAAAGTATAAAAAAATGTATACAATTGTTTTATTTCACAGAGTATGAATATATACAAGATTTTAATTTCAGTACTGAACAATAAACATGGTTTCTCAGTTGAACAGCTAAATAAATAAAATATTCTCAACAGCCCTATACAATAGTTTTAACACAGCCCCATCATATAGACCCCCAGAGACAACAAATTGATTTAAATGGCTTATAATTAATTTAAAAAAATACTGCAGCCTACATTTTAATTCAAAGTAATTGTAGGCCTTACATTCCCTGACCAAGTGGTCTTAAAAAAAGATTAAGCTGAGATCCACATTCCACTACAACTGCTATTATGGCCAACATTGACACATGTAAAAATATTTTTTTAAACTGTTCAATGGAAGGATTCAAATAAGAGATAAGCTGTGGTTAGAACAGAAGGGTTAGTAAAGCAAACACTGGGGCTAGGGATAAAATAATGGAGTATCTTCTGTATCACTAAGTCATTCGCAGGAATCACGATGATTTCACATCAGTATAAAACTAGACATTAGCTGATTAATGAAACATTCAAAGGTTTTTTTTTAAATAGTTCCTCGCAATGTTTTATGAATTTTACATGTGTCGAACTAAATGTGAAAGACCATGATACCAGGTTCAGCATGAGTCAAAGAGCAAAAAATTCAGCAAAAGAAGAGCACTACAGCCTAATGCTAGGTTACACAACAAGAGAAAAGATGAATGCTTGGGAAAAGGGGGGGAACTGCATGCACACCATTTGCAACAGACAACAGCACCACATGCATGCAGTCACACAGCCACACAACACGTGAATTATCACGCAGCAACGTCAGATAAAACTTGATTGCTCTGCTGTATAGAGTCTGTATTGCTGTCCCCTTGGCTGACAGCTGTGTCACTGTTCGAGGAAGAAATATCCATGGATGCTGGTGTATCTGGTGGTGGTGCAGGTAATGAGAGGGAGGTGTCAGGTGTGGAGACAGGTGTTGTGGTGCTGGCTGCAGGTGGCTCAACAGTTGCTTGTTCACCTGGTCCAGCAGGTGACTGACTTGATGAATCTGACGAGGGATCTGCCGGTGCCTGGTCAGACGAGGGCTCTCCCTGCACCTGGCTTTCTGCTGAACCTGTTGGATCAACAAATAGAACTTATGGAATCATTTATATAAAAATTTACATGAATGAGTTAAAAAAAAAAAGAAATTTATAGCAAACTACGCCACATTTAAAGGCAACAGTTTTAATATATCCATGTAAGATAAAAAAAAAGCATTATACATAGAAAACATTACATTAACCCCAGAAAAAAGGAATCACAACTTCTAATAAAAATATATTTTAAATGTTAAAAAGCAGCTAATTTCTTTTTCAATTTCCTTTATTATTAGTCGCATTATAAATAAATGGCAGAGCCATTTTGTTAATTTAAATTTCACTAAACCGCCCAAAATTTAGAAAAAACCTTAACTTTAAAAATTATTAAAAAAAAGAACAGCAAATGTATTTACTAAACTATTAAGCGCTTCTGCCAGTTTTAGTTATCAGCTAGAATCTCATAACTTTTCATAAATAACTGTACTGTACATGTGGGGCGCATATAGGGTATAGTGAAGGTGGGGCTGACTTACTGGAGTCTTGTGGTGGGGGCTCCACCTTTTTCCCATGTAACTCTGCCTGCAGGGCTCGACACAGAGATTCCAACTTTTTGGTTTTCTGGATGTACATCAGACAATCCTTCTCAGACTTGGACCTCTGTCAATGGGTGGGGTCAGCAGGGCAGGAGAAAAATAAGAGAACATTTCAATATTTCACAACAGGACATCAGAATAACACTTTAAAAAAAAAATACTCAAGAGTAATGGGTCCAAAAAACAAATTCATTAATATTTCATACTTGGACATTACAAAACTATCCCAACAAGAATATTGGTATGGAATGACAAAAAAAAAGTGGCACTCTAACGGCCCTATGTACTTACAGCCTCAATCTGTTCAATGAGAGCTTTGTTAGATCCCTCCCACTTTGTCTTCCACTGGACTCCATCTTTCTCTAGTTTTTTTATTCTCTTCGTCATCTACAGACAATAAAACACACATTAGTAGATTCTTGTCACTGTCATGAACTGGTCAAATACAATTTTCCATTGGTATGTATCTAGTCAGGTTGGACCAAGATCCCCCCCACTTGACCGTGGTTGGAGCAGCCTTACCTTGTCCATCTCAGTCTTGTACTTCTGGAAGGTCTCACTGCTGCGTGTGTGGAGTTTTTCAAACTCGTCATATCTCTCCTTGTACATGTTCACCTACACAAGACAGACACACATGAGATGAGCTAGACAAAAACTCTTACAAAATATACTGTTTTTTTTACAGAATCCAGAGGGAGAGAGCAGCCACTAGAGGAGACAAACCTGAGTTTCCAGGATCTGAGTTTTCTTGCCTGACTCTGCTAGTTTGAGCAGCATCTGTGGGGGGAGTCAGATCACAGATTAGTCAAATATCTTTATTCCAGTCACAAAAGCAAGCAGATATTTAGTTAGACAAGCAGATATCAGACACACCAGAAGGCCAGCAGTAAGAGAGATCAGACAAGGTTATAACCACCACATCAATCAACATCTCACCAGTTCCTTCTCTTTGATGGACTTTTCTTCATGTTCCTTCAGGATGGCCTGGGCCTGGTTCATCTTGGCCTCGGCCAACTTTTTCTCCAGCTCATGTTGTTCTCTCAGCTTCTCTACTTGCTGCAGGACAAAACAGTGACATTAGAGAGACATGACTTAATGACAAGTGACATGACTGGCTCAAACTTAATGACAAGTGACAAACTATTGACATGCCTGATGTAATGAATCAATGACCTACCAGATCTCTGACCTCGCACTGCTTGATGAAGGCCCTGAGTTGAGCCGCCAGGTTCTCATTCTCCTGCCTGAGTTTGGCATTTCTCTCACTGTTATCTGTCATCTGGGTCTGGATCTCTCCTATGGTTTGCTGGGGATTCAAACACATCTTTACACCAACAGTACATGGGTACTTCATTTACAGTAACAGTACCAATGTACTTTCATAGTAACCATATACATGTACTTAATTCATAGAAACCTAAAAAAGTTGATCTGAGCAAATATTTTGCTCTATCTGGCTCTTGTGAACAAAGAAAACTTACATTAAATTGGGCAGAAATTTCTTTTCTCCTTTCATCATCCTCTTTGGCTCTTTTAATACTTTCATCCTGGATAAATGGAAAGTTAGTTGTAAAGCTAAGTCAACCATAGTTGTATAAACAATGTCAATCTTCAGTTTGCCTGGCATCAAAATGAGAGTAGTTTAACCCTCTAATTGAGAAAAAACAATCCAGCTAAAGTGATCCGGTCTGTTACCATCCCAGTGAAATCAACCCAGCCTCCCACCTGAGGTACAGCAGCATCTGTCACCTGTGTACCCAACACCAATGGGCCCCTAGGACAGAAATAAAGCAAGTCCCCTACCTTGATAACCTTGTTGTGTTTCTGGAGTTCACGACACAGAGATTCCAGTTTGGACTTGGCCATGATAGCTTTTGTATGTTCTGACTGGAGTTGGTCCTTCTCTCTCATCACCTGACACAAGCAAATATTGGAAAGTTATTTTGTTGTTGTAAGGCAGGGATCTCCAAACTACGGCCCGCGGGCCAGATGCGGCCCTTGAAGTCCTCTCATCCAGCCCGCGGAGATCTTTTTGTTCAAGGAAAAATCGTTTGTTGGTGATGGCTGAGGAACTTTGCCCAGAAAAATCAAAGACATGCCTGGAAGAAACTGGCCCCCGAACTGAAATTTGATAGTTAATGCGGCCCTCGGACTGAAAAGTTTGGAGACCCCTGTTGTAAGGTAAAGTCATGTTACCACAGGAAACCCATGTCACAATAGTACATATAAAGTTATTACACATCAGTAATGAGTGATTTGACTTTGTGTTTGTTCAGTGAAGCAGTATGTTATTGGCAGGACAAAATGTGAGAAAGAATCATTATTGTATTGGCAGACCAAGAGGACTGGTAAAAATGTTTTTGTTATCCAGGAGAGTTTGGTTTTGGAGCAGTATTAAGTAAAGTTACCACAGCCATGGTTCTCTGCTGGGTCTTGAAGGAAGTCTGAAGGACTCGGTGCTCCTCATGCAGGTCAGCATACTTCTTGCACAGCGCAGCCAACTTTTCTTCAGGTGTCTGTAAGCTGTTGAGGGCACGTAAGATGTAATCTGTGTGGAGAAACAGTACATGTAGGATGTAAGCTATGAGGAAAATTACATGTAGGGTTTAATATGTGGGGAGAAACACAGTACACCTAGGATGTAAGCTGTAGGCCAAAACAGAGTACATGTACACATGCTACTGTGTGTACATAAGATGTAATCTGTGGGGAGAAACATAGTAGATGTTAGCTAAGGACAGAAACAGAACATGTAGGCCTACATTTGCTTTTCAGAGCATGTCAACTGTGAGATTTATTGAGCACATGTTCAAGCTATACAGCTGATTCACATTCAATAGGCTATTGTAACTCTTGAATTAGCCTATAAAAATTTTGAATCAATTAATTGGGTTTTGTGGATACTTTTGTTTTAAGGTGTTGACAACTAAATTAGGCCACTTAGTAATCAAACCAGCATGGAAAGACAACTGACCTATACTCTTGTCTTCCTTCTTCTTGCTTTTCTTCTTCTCTTCCCTCTTCACTTCTTTAGCCAGCTTAGTTTTGTTGTCTGACACAGGTCCATTGGGGGTGGGTTTCTGGTCACTGTCTACAGTGGGGGTCACAGGGTCAGACACTGGTGGGGGGGTCTCTGTCAGGGGGGTCTCTGACTGGGGCTGGAGCTCTTCTGTTAGGCTGTCTGTGCTGCTCTGTGGAGATATACAAGAGGTTGTAGACATTAGTTAGAGCTCTCTTATAGGAAAGTATTTGCATTTACAAGAAAGTAATAACCTTTATGTGACAGTTATTGCCCTTACAAAGAAGTTATTGCCCCTACAAGAAAATTTTTGGCCTTATTGTCAAATATAGTGAGTGAGCATGTATGTGCACTAGGTGAGTGAGAATGTATGTGCACCAGGTGAGTGAGCATGTATGTGCACCAGGTGAGTGAGCATGTATGTGCACCAGGTGAGTGAGCATGTATGTGCACCAGGTGAGTGAGCATGTATGTGCACCAAATGAGTAGATGTCAACACTGACCTGCATGGCTGGTGAGCATTGACCAGAGTCACCTGTGACAGGTGTATTGCTGGGTACCTGTACAGCTGAGCCCTCTATGAGATCACCATCCTCTCTGTCCACACCATTACTGCAAACATACAAAACAGTTGTCAACACAAGACCTTAGCTACAGTGTAAAACAAATCAATCTTCAAACAAAAGTAACTTTACCATAAGTTGATTGCATAACTAGCTAGACCACACCACCTCCCTTATTGTTCCATAATGTCAGACTGACCCCCCACCCCCATCCCCTGTGAGCACACTATCAGCCCACCTGTTTAGTGTCCCATCTGTTTCATTAGGTAACTCTGTGGGCTCCAGTGAGTCAGCCATGTTGCCGACTAGACCAGCCACCTGTTGGCTAGTTACCACATCTGTCACTGTTGCCATGGTGATTGATTTGGTGACTTTAGTATCTTCCTCTACACAGCTTTTCTGAGTTAGAAAACAAACAAAAAATTGAAGTAGTTTACAAAAATCAACAGTTTACCTATTTCATGTAGTGGCAGCCAGTAAAGTAGTGGACCATTAAGGTGAGGTCTATGTGGACCTCAAGGACAGGTCAATAAGAATATCAATGAGAGGTCAATATGTATAACAATTAAAGTTCAGCATTCAAATTATAGTGCCAACTCCAGTCACGAGACACCTACTTCCTGCAATCCTTTTAGAAATTAAATCTCTTGTGTTGTAATAAATGATAAATACAGCAAAAACTTATAACTTAAAAAAAAGAACTTTGCTTTCTTAAGGGAATATGCTATGTTTTTTTCTATTTTTTTACAATTTAAGATCGAAAGCTTTTTGAATACTATTATCATGTTTGGCACATGAAAGTAAGTATTAAACAGCGAAAAAACGGTTGAAAACAATTTTGGTTGTCATGGAAACCCCAAAAAACCTCAGCCATTTTGAATTTTTCGGCACTATTAAAAATGCTAAGGCTTTTTTGTTTATGAACTTATAGCAATCAAATTTAAACTGCTTATATTTCAATATATTTTAAAACTTTTGTCACGACAACTTTTTGAAATAGCTACTAGTAAAAATTTTACAAGGTCTAAAAAATCGTACCCTTTTTAGTATCAAAAATTTTAAAAATGTGCATATTAATTACCAAATACTTTTTCTTATGAAAGCCATCACGATTCCCTCGTGACAAAAGTTTTATTTTGGCATAAAGAACAATTACTGAAAATATGGTTGGTATTGTTCAATAAATAAAAAAGTAGTAGGGCTTTTAGTGTTAAAAACCTGCCAACTGAGATAAACAGCAAAAAGTAACAAAAAGTAGGTCACAAAAATACCATATCTGTGTAAACTGCAAAGCTTTGGATGTTTCCGATATGATGGAAATTAGGATTATAAAACACATAAGAAGTCCAGCTTTCCAATGATGTCAAATATAAAATGATGACGGATATAAAACTTTTGTTAGAGCGATTATTAGAATGGAAAAAATTAATTATTTTTAATTAATAGGGTCATAAAAATGGTAATTTGAATACATAAATAATTATATTTCTCATTAGAGTAATGAATTTCTTAATACAAAAATGGACAAAGTATCCGAAAGTGCAAGAAACCCATCATGACGAAAAACAAGAAATTTTGTGATTTTTTGCTTAGTATATCCCCTTAACAAGCACTGAGGGGCTAAGTTCCAAAGCAATCAAAAGAAATAAATGTTATGTTATGAATTAAAACCTGGACAACAGACATGGCTACCCTTGCAACCAAAACTAAGAACAGTCATACCTAAAAAGAGGAACCTGAAGCCAAAAAGAGGAACATACCTGCTGATGCTACTTTACTCAGCCAAAAAAAAAAAATAAAATAAGTCTAATGATATTATACAAAGTGGCATAGATACAAGCATATTTAGTAGGCCTCTAGTTATATATAAATAGTCTAAATACTGCTTAACGTCAGTTTACATTAAAAAAACAACAACACATAAGTTAACCAAGGAAACAAACGTGTGCCCAAGGGAGATAATCGTTTTTCCCTGTTCCTTTTTTAAAATTCGATTTATTAGTTTCTTTATTAATTTAAAAAAAAAAAAAAATGGAACCAACGTTGGCAAAAGCAGATTGGCGGAACAGAACACGATTTTTTTATAAAAAAAATAAATAACAATTACGCTTCTAGTGGGAGGGTAGGTATGTCTGGGACAATAATATTAGAGCTATTTTTCCGTTCAGTAAAATAAAAGTAAAGATTCCTCTTTAGACCTAGTGATCTACATCTGTCAGATGAAGTATAGTTCATGTTTCTTGACCCTGGCATATAAAGGGATAATGTGGTCAGCACTATGCCCAGTCGCTTTTACTTTTCCTAACAGTTGGGTTGATAGGGACATTCAACTGACTGACTGTAACCCGGGTTCAAACTCAAGACTTTCGGGTTAGCAGTCTAGCGCTCTATCCCTAGGCCACACCATCCCATCATTCAGTAGAATGCACACTAGAAATGAATTAATGGGAGCAACTTACTTGTCTCTCATCAAAACAACACATTAAATACTTTAAGTAGGTGACTTGGGACATGGATTGTCTCAGCAACTTTCACCATTGATCAACAAATTTTCAAAACTAGAACACATTCATTGAAACAAATCCTTGAAACTCCTACTGACAACTAATGACTGCCATGCTGGGTGTAGTAGAGATAAAAAAACCAAGCCAGCACGTGAAGGGGACTAGAGGGGGCAGCACACACACAGCTCCTGTACTCATCTAACTAGGGGAAAAGTAAAACTCAGCAGGTAAAGAAAGGTAAGAAGAATCAGGGTCTGGGACCTGAATTCTACCTGCAACACAATGAGGGGAGGTGAGGTGGGGGAACTCAAATAGGTAGTTTACTAGTAGCTGTCAGGTGGGGTTAAAGAGGAAGGGGGGGGGGGGACATCAGGTGTGCTACCTGAGGCTGTATGTCAGACATAATATACATCATGTGAGTGATACACAAGGGGACTCTAGTTGTACACACTGCACATATACATGTATGCTACAGGTCATACATACTACACATACATGTATGCTTAGGTAAAGACAGATGTCATACATACACACTACACAGGATACAAGAAAACAAATTCAGTTAAAAGATGAGGCTAAAACTTGAGTCAGCATGTTTGAGTGTTGTGCACCTTGCCCCCCCCCCCCCCCCCCCCCCCAGCTTCCTGTCCTGATGGACAGACACTACCAGGTGTCTGCTACATTTGACCTGATTCCCTCATGCTAGATACCCTGTAGCACATGCACTAGCCCTCACATTGAAACTGGAGCATTCTTTTAAAATGAAACTTAGAAATTTGTGCTGAACTCACACATTCACAATTAAATTAGACAATTTCTGATTGATTTCAGAAAGATTAACATTAGCATCTTTAAACCAAGTTTTGAAAAGCCATTCATTTTGCCCATCCGTTAAGTTCAAACTATAATCATTATAAAGACAACTGGATTCTTGAAATGATACTTTATTAATCCTTACAATTAACTAAGACTTAGTATAAGATTTAAATTTTAAGGTTAGATTTAAAAGTTTTAACTTCATATCGATTGTAGTACAGTTACTGATAATAATAATACTAGGAATATGAACCATAAGGGGATAAGTTACTAGCTAACAAGTACTGAAGTAGACTGCTAACAGTGTAATAAAATAAGTACAGCTCTATGAATTGTGATAGGAAGAGAGACTGCTCACATTCACAGCTAGGTGAACTGGCTGGAGGGGGACATTGGGGACAGTTGGAGAAATTAGCACAATAAAGATGGGTAACCACTGGGGGTTCCTAGTGGTGAAAGGAAAGATGCGCAATAGGAAACTGCACACAAATAAGTGTAAAAGGGCATATTTGTTTTCATAAATCAAGCAATAGGCTTGAAAAGTCAATGAAATCATACTAAATAGTTTTTTAAATTTGTCATGCCATAAATATATAGTTATATTTTAAAAACTTCAAGCTGTTTGGGAAACGCTGATTACACTTATTTGCATATTTTTTAATATAACCCTTTGAAAAGATGTTTAGAATTATTTTATCAATTCAAATATTTAAAAAAAACAGCCTCAACCTCTCCTTTAAGTCAACCGGAATGGCCAGGGAGAGTAAAATAAAAAGTCAGAACAATTGTTTTCTATAATGAAAATACACAATAGTGGCCTATGGTGTATAGCGTAGTATTGTATTTATAATAAATAATATAACATCTCCTATCACCACAACACCCTGACTCTACCTATCCAAATAAAAATAAAAGTGTTTGCTAAATTACTATTATATTAGTAGTGTTTGACTATTTCTAGCCCTGAAAAAAACAGAAGTAATTGTGTATTGACTACACAAAGGTTATAAATTATTCAATTTTGGTTCTTCTTCTTCGTTCTTAATTTTAGTGTTGAAAGGGATTAACCTCCAACACAATTAAGTATACAGATCAACTGATTATGCTTCCACAGCCTTTGTCCAACCAAGGACAAACTACAAGGCTGCAGTTGTTTGATTTTGGAGTTGTCTCTAGCTATCGAGCCTCATCTGCCAGAGTGTTCGAAATCGTGACTTATAAGTTTAGCAATCATAAGCTTAACCGACTCAACCACGTCCTTAATGAGTTACTGATAGTGTTTTAAAGCAAATATTTTCAGTGGCAGCATTGGTACTGTCGAATTTATAAATTATGAATTACTGAAAAGTAGAAAATAAAACAACTAAATAATGAGTAAATAGCGGCGTATGATACGCCTAGCGGAGTATGATAGCCTAGCGGCGTATAATACGCCCCGGGTCGGCTGGTAAACTATATTGTGGAAAATTGACCCTAGAGGTAGAGAGGCAGTTAAATCTGTCTTCCAAATTACGCTTATTTGAATCAATTTATTGGCAATTCTCAATTGCCAGAAGAATCTTCCATTTTGTTTCACAAGTATGCCTATACAAGCACCTATACCAGCCAGACCCTAAAATAAATCATAACAAAATACTGGATCATCCTTTACATGCTTGTATCATTATGTACTGGAGAAAAAAGTGTGATAGATGCAACCATCTTTTTTATATTGACAATATTTAAATTGTTCAGTAATAGATTTTTTTAAGTTAAGTAGGCTGAAATTAAAGTGTCATGATACTGACTTTCAGATTTAAAAAAAAACTTATAGAGCAAAAATAATTTTAAAATATTAGGAAGGCCCTGTAGCTCACTGAAGTTAAGTCCTATAGAAGGTGGTATGAAAGAAGTTGCCAAGGAAAGATGTAGAGATGGAAAAGTAATCAATTGGCTTGATGACATTGGACAGCTGTTTTCTGTTTTTCAATAATGCCTTAACAAAGAATATTACAATAGGCCCTATTTGAATTGCTGATATTTCAAAACATTCAAGATAAAAAAAAAAAAAAAACACTGCAGGTTGATCTCATTTTTATTTTTAAATTTTTCCTGCATATAACATTGACAGGCAATTTAACCACTATTATATGTAAATTGTCTGGCATTGCAGCCACTTGGAATATACTTAATTATTAGAGATCTAGTCTACTTTAAGTTAAATCTAGAATGTAGGCCTATTTAAAGTATGTATTGCTGGAGTTTTAGTATTAAAGATAACCAACAATTGACTCTGAGAAAATAATTTTGTGACCATGAATGATGCGGGTGGGGGAAGATGCTCAGATAGTGTGACGTCACACTTATGCATTTTCAAAAGTAGTGGATGAAACTGAATTTTAGCCAATTTTCATGCTTTAGAAAAGAGTTTTTGTAAATTGTAGCCTAATAGAACTGTATTAATATACTATATAGATCTAGTCTATATTAACAAATGACTGAGCTAAGTCAATACTTAAGAAAGAAATCAAATGTTTACATTTTTAATATAAAAATTCAACCGCAGTTTTGAGGGGAGGATTGTTTTAAGCTGAGGTGTAACTTTAACATCAATTGGGGGAGGGGGGGGGGGGTGGAAGTATCTGTCGTTTTGTGATAAATTGCAGAAAGGAGATAAAAATCAGAGGTATAGACACCCACTCCCGGCGTCCGGGGACAAACTTTCGGTTTCCCTCCCCCTCCACCCCCCCATAAATTTTTTATATTTATAATTCAAAACTGCAGCTAAAATGAGCTTTTAATTTTTTTTCCAAATCATTTTGGCGCCCGGGGATATATGTACCCGCCGCCCGCCCCCCGTCGCTATGCCTCTGAAAATCATCACAAAGTGTGCCGTCATATCAGTCATATGATTTATGGATGACCCCATGGGTTAGGGTTAGTGTGGTGAACATTTGCAACTAAGCTGTAAGCTAGTCATTCATAATTTACTATTACTTAGGCATTTCGACTTCCGCAGTTTTGATGCGGTACGACCACTTCCGGACTTTTTCATCGTACTTCTTGAAATTTGCCATTTTTAACATGTCAATTCTCGCCATCGGAATCGAAAAATAAAATGTAGTCGATACAAATATTAATTTTTTTAATATTTGAGTTGTATTTAGTCTTTTATAAATATTAATAAATGAATTAGCTCCCATTTTACATTGTCCCGTACCGAAATCTTGATTTAGAATCTAGAGTAAAGTTCCACGCGCGGTCACACATAGCGGAAAATTCCAAATTCCCGATTTTCATCGGGCGCTATTTTATAACCGTTTCACACAGAAACAAACCGAAAGCACTGTATTACTCCGCTGCCATTCTACTGTAATATGTATGAGTCATTTTGTATTCCTACGCATAGTATTTAAGATATTCATGTTTTAGTGACGTCCCTCCTTGCGATATTTTTTTTCCCTTTTTTTTTTGCCTGCGTACGCAAGAACCTGCTTGCCAACGAGCGTATTGTATACGTTTTGATCCAATTTTAATAATTGAAATAAATATTTTACACACTTAAACGTGTTGTTGATTGTATTATTAATTAATAGATTGCAAAAATAATAATTAAAAACATGTTAATTAAATTAATTAAAGACATTAAAAGTTGACCCAGTGATGACTCAAGGGACGCAACTATAATAATCATAACAAAGGGACGTAACAACCACTAAAAGACATAACGTAACATTTGCTTAGATATGCTTGTATGTAGAGACACAAACTAGATTTAGAAGAAGTAGATGATCGAAATAATTTAAAACAGCAGAAAAAAATAGAAAGTATACAGATTCTAGGCTTAGTTTGAAATATAGAGCATCTAGAACTAGGCTAGTCTAGCTCAAGTCGTTGGTTACGCAGCGATGTGAAACCACCGTAATCGACACCCAAGCTGCGGCCACCCCTATTTACCTATCAGGTTGCTTTATTAGCCTTATCTATCGTATGTAAAGTGTCCCGCATATATTGTAGAAGCTATTTATAGTTAACCTAATTATAAAAAGCTTTGATTAGTTGGTTTTATTCATCTCATCCGGGACCTAGTGTTTTTCATAGGGGGAACTAGAACCGCCTACGACGTCATACCTCGAAACTTTAAAATTTAAAAACTCGACTTCCAGAAGGAGAAAAACAAAAGAATTTGACCTGGATATATTTAGAAATGGACAGGTTTACAGCAGATATCGGTAGTTTCGTATAAAACATCAAAACAAATATTGTACGAAGCGATAAACAGGCGATGATCGCACCGGTGTTTTAACCGCGCGTGGAACTTTACTCTAGATCTAATCAAGAATCTTGATCTAAATCTAGATTAGAATCTAAAATCTAAGTCTAGAAAATCAACACCGATTGACGGTTTCAGTCAGTGATTTACTGCGTTCTCCCAGGCCATTTCTTTCACACTTCACACCCACATTTTTAGATTTTAGATTGATTTAGATTTTAGATTTATCGCAACAAACATCCAAAAATTAAATAAAACATTGAAATCAGTTATGTACCTTGATATTCAAACCTTGCTTTCTAATAAGATTATCACGAATAATGTATGTTGTTCAAGAAAATTTCGAAATTATGCTTCGATTCAAAGAGTAAATTGAATGAGCCCTTCAAATTCCATAGGTTGCAGCCATTGCAATGACGTCATGAACGAGAAAGGTAGATAACTGTGTTTTTAGTCTAGTTTTAAATTATACTAGAATACCCGTCATCCCTTGGATAACTGTGGGTTTCGGGGGTCATCCATAAAAAAACATCACGTCTGTCACTCAGAGGCATAGCGAGCCTTCCCGGCGCCCGGGGACAAACTTTTCGATTTTAACCCCCCCCCCTCAAACTTTTGATGTGCACCCCCTCCCCCCCCCACTCAAACTTTCGATTTGAACCCCCATCAACCTTTCAATTTATTTTTCCAAACCATTTTGGCGCCCCAACATACGTCCCCCCTCCCCCCCCCTTCACCTCCCCCCCCCCGCCTCCCCTTTTCCCCCCCCCCCCCCCCCCCCGCCTCCCCTTTCCCCCCCCCCTCCTCGCTACGCTACTGCAGTGTCACTTATCGTCACAAAAACAGAGCCCACATTCAAAAATATGTTTCTTATCTTTTAAAAACACCGAAAACACCGATTTCGGACTATCCCTTCATATACTGACGTCACATGTGACCTACTCAACTCTACTTCACCTGCCCAGTGTCCCGCCAAGTCTCAGACAACATGTTTTTATCGTTTAAAAAACGATTCCAGCCGAGCATGTCTCTGACCACACTATCCTTTCATATGGTTAGGACAAAAAAAAAGATGAACTCTACTTCACCTGCCCTGTATCCTGCCAAGTTCAGATAGGCAACTTTATCATTAACATCTAAAAAAAAAAAATTGAAAAAAAATATCATTTTTTATCATTAACATCTAAAAAAAAAAATTGAAAAAAAATATCATTGACATATTGGTCTAGAACCTGTACCACTCGCATGAGAGCGGACTACGCTACAAACTTAGCTATTTACTCGTGACGTCAGAAATGAATTTTTATACTATACTTTGATGCAACTTGATTTCGAGCGTCTAGTCTAGAAGTAGTAACTTTCAAATTAAATTTTATCTTAAATTAGCCAAACAAAGATTTATATAAAATAATTAAGGCCTGAAATAGATTCTAGATGTATTAAGGCCTGAAATAGATTCTAGATGTAGAATTTACATTAAGTCTAGATTTAGAATTTACATTGAGTTTAGTGACCTAGATCTAGATCTAGGCTAGATTCATAAATTTCCTTCGACAGCTGATCTTTAGATCTAGAGAAATTTATTGTAAAACTAAATGAAAAAAGACAGTTGAAAATTGATATAAGTGTTGGAACGTAATAAATACAGCAAACGGACGTATTGTTAAAGTTATGACCGACAGAAAATTAGATTTAGAACGCGTTAAACTTTGGAATGGGAACACAATTTTCTTCGATAGACGCCGCCATTTTATTGTACTAAAGAGTCAACAAAAAACTCTGACGTCACTATCAAGGGACGTCACTATCCCCACAAAGTTTATTCAAAGTATTAACATTTTTAAAAAAATACGGTTAATTTAACAATGAATAAATCAATAAATTAATTAACGTCTTTAAATAAATGTGTGATTAACAGTCTGTCTTAAAACAAAAAATTTTCTCTACCTACATACTATTTTACAGCTTTCCACGATGAGTGCAACCATGCGAGATAGTCAATCAGGCAAACAAACAAACAAACAAAAAAACAAAAAAATAAATATTCAAACATGTAAACAAACTTGACTTTTAGTAGTATATAGATCACTGTTGTCTCCCCATTACTGTAACACAAGCAACGGCAAGTTAACTACAGTCTAGGCCTACATGGCTAAAATTCAAAATTTATAGATAAAACAATTCATACTTTTTAATGTGTTGATTCAGTAACTGGTACTAGTTGAACAGACTTACATATTTGCAATTAAATAGGTCTAGTCTTACAAAATAACATCCCAAAACGGGAGGAAAAAAAATGTGTAGCCTATATAAGCAGAATGAAAGACGCTATTGATGAATATATATATATATATATATATATATATATATATATATATATATATATATATATATATATATATATATATATATATATATAGATTAACATGGCTAATCTCTAGCTATACTAAAATTTTTAGCTAATCAAGGCCATGAAACATTAGCGGGTTGCCACAACAAGAGTACAATATAAGTTTTGTATCAAATTTGTAGTTCTGTTTCAACTTTTGAAAAAAAATCCAAAAACCGGTAGTGGTACTGTTCTACTTTTTTTGGTTTCTTAAATACCGATTACTTAAGATCCGTTTAAGTTAGGTGGACGAAATTTTCATTTTAGTATAAGATTGCTTGAGCAAGTATCTATTAAATTTTATTCAATTTCCGGCAAACGGAATTTTTACTTTACTCTATTTCCGTGGGAAACGATAACTCGAGTGGTGTTTCAGTTAGGTAGAAGAAATTTCTATTTCCGGAATTGCTTACTCTATTTCCTGTTTACTAATGACTAGATAACAGTTTCAGTACGAAACGCCATATATATGCATAAGTGCAAGTGCTTAGATTTCTATAAACTTTTGAGAGATTTCCATAACCGGAAGTGGTACATAGCTTCATTTCAGATTTCTCAAAAAACTTTCAGAATCTGATAATTTTATATTATATCCATAAAGCGCTTTCTAAAATTAGGCCACTCTCTCATATTATTTAAGTTTTAATAAATAATTGTTGTTTTTGTTTTAAAAAATTAGACATTCCCCGCAGCGAAATTGCGAAATATAAAAATTACTAGCATCCTGTGGCTACACCTACGACAAGGCAGAAATATAGAACTAAAAATAGAACTAAAGCAGGGACTAACTAGGTCACGAGCGGTGCAGTTTAATAAATATGCGCATGCGTAATGAAAGCAAAAAATATTGCCTGGGAAATCTATACGGAAGGGATTTCCTCCTGCTAGAAATGTTCATCATGAAAATAGGCTATGGTATAATGGTAGGGTGACTTTCTCATTAGGAGTTCACACTTAAATCTTAAAGGTAAATGTTGGACATTTTCTAAATCATATACGCACATTTTTAATCTATTTAGTATTTAGTTAAAGCAAGCGTTAGTGTCAACAAATAGGTTTAGAGTTTGGTAAAGCTAACCAAACTGTAAGTTATAGGGTTAAAAGTTAAAGGTTATTAAAGCTCTAAGTTAAGCAATTTGTTCATGTATATTTTGCTAGGGCACGGGTTTGTAAAGAAAATAGCCAGAGAGAAGTGGTTTAAGCGTGTATTTATGTGTTTTAATTAATGTTAGTGGTCGTTTATAGACTGACGTCACACAAATAGGGGGAGGGGATCGTAATTTTGTGACGATATGTGATTGCGGGGAGGGGGTTAGATAGTTTGATGTCACACTTTTTGCATTAAAAAAAGTAATGCTAGAATTTGAAGCTAGCCTTTATTTTGCGTTTTAGAAAACTGTTTTAGTGAATTAAATTTTTTTGCTATTGTAATAGCTCGGTTAATATTTAGAAAGAAATTGATGTTTTTTTTTTGTTTTTTTTAAAAATCGAACTTCAATTTTAAGGCTGAGGTGTGACGTCATTTCAGGCGTGCGGATCTGGCATATTGTGACGATGTGTGACGGAGGGAAGGTAAAAATATTTTTATGAAGTGTTTGCGTCATTTATGGACGGTTATATTAAAGCAAGCTCATTGTTAGATTGGTGTTATTTAACACTCTCTGTTGGAATCAGTGTTTCTTTCAGACTTTTTTCTCCGGCCAGGCGGGGGGGGGGGGCACTTCAAATTTTCGGGGGGGGGTAGACTTTTGGGGGGGGGGCACTGTTAAAAGTATATATTTTCTATATAAATTACATTTAGTTCGGGGGGGGGTAGACTTTCTTCGGGGGGCAAAGCCCGCCCCCCCCCCCCCCCCCGAATAGATGCCTGGAAGAAACTCTGGTTGGAATTTAGTTGGGTTAACACGCATCATCATCATCATCATAATTCCTTTGTGGCCCCTGGGGAGCAAAGGGTTGCAACCACACATCTCCATCGGACTCGGTTTTGGGCTGCTCCCTTTATCTGTGCCCATGTGAGCCCAGCTGTTTTCGCCTCTTCTTCAACCGTTCTTCTCCATGTCTTCCTTGGCCGGCCCACCCTCCGTTTTCCCTGGGGATTCCAGTCTGAAGCATGCCTTGCGATGTTTTCTTTTTCCTTTCTTAATGTGTGTCCGATCCATCCCCATTTTCGGGCCTTGACATCTGTCTCTATTGGCTGTTGCTTTAAAGTTCGCCACAGGTCTTTGTTTGATATTTTGTCTGGCCATCTTATTTTAAGTGTCGTAAGCATTTCTTTACAAATGCCTTTAGCTTATCAGTATTTGTCTTCGTGACCATCCAAGTCTCGGAGCCATTGGGCTAAAACTATCTGTTGGTATTTCGTGGATTAACACTATCTGTTGGTATTTGGTTGGATTAACACTTTCTGTTGGTATTTGGTTGGGCTAAAACTATCTGTTGGTATTAGGTTGGATTAACACTATCTGTTGGTATTTGGTTGGGCTAAAACTATCTGTTGGTATTAGGTTGGATTAACACTATCTGTTGGTATTTGGTTGGGCTAAAACTATCTGTTGGTATTAGGTTGGATTAACACTATCTGTTGGTATTTGGTTGGGCTAAAACTATCTGTTGGTATTTGGTTGGATTAACACTATCTGTTGGTATTTCGTGGATTAACACTATCTGTTGGTATTTGGTTGGGCTAAAACTATCTGTTGGTATTAGGTTGGATTAACACTATCTGTTGGTATTTGGTTGGGCTAAAACTATCTGTTGTGTTTGGGTGGTGAAGTAAGAAGCTCTCCATAGATGTGATTTGCCCACTAGTCGCTAATAATTGAATGGTAAAAACTAAAAGAAAATGATGCAGTATTTCTAGATTCCCAACCTCCTCCATTAATCACAATAAAAAAAAAACTCTAGCCTACCTTCAAGGCCTACATGCTGGGAACAAAATATACATAATCGTTGTTAATTAGACCCGGAATTAATTACATAATCGTTGTTAATTAGACCCGGAATTAATTACATACCATGCATGTGTTGGTGACGAAAAAAGCCGATAGATGCAATGTTTTTCCCCTCCCGCCCCAAATGATCCAGGTCGTCACAAGAACAGATCCCTCATACAAAACTTTTCACAGCTTTTACACAGACAGGCCTAATAATTGTTTAAAACAAGTTAATAAAAAGTCTTGTGACAATTTAAGCGCAATTTCCTTATGTTATCCATAACAATTTTAAATCGAGATAAATCATATATTCAGCAACGGTGCCCAAATATTAAAACGTTTATATCAGTATTTGACTATGATTAAAACCCGCCCTCTTGTTTGTAAACATTAGCACGTGGAAAAAAACGAGCGACGCGTAGCTCGCCTCTCTCTCTCTCTCTTGCCGCGCGCAGTGACGCAAAGGATCCCACGTCGCGACAGGCTAGCCTCCCGTATCAGTCGAAAAAAAGGGGAAAAAAGCCTACACGATGCTCAGTTTAAAAAAGTAGTAATTAATTTTTTGTGACTGAACGAAAGGATATTTTTGAAAACTTTCTTCGGCAATATTGTTCTAAATTATGGCAGGAATCGATTGGTAAATGTTTCAAGTCGCTAAGTGGGCTGGTTGCCGAGAAATGGGCTAAAAACTGCATTTTTTCAATTTTTTTTGGCCTTTTTCGGGAAATCCAGGAAGGAATTCCGGGAATTTTTTTGCCCACAACCATCTTCGGAACTTCCTTAACATATTTGCTTTGGAACTAGTCCTCGATATTGCTTCGTTGAGGAGGAGATATGACTTAAAGCTGCGGAAATCCATCCATCCATCCATTCCCAGAAATGACGAGTTAATAATCGCAATTCTCCAGAATGGAAATTGCGCTAAAAATTACACAATGTGGTAGCCTACTTCACTAACTCCTTCCCCCGGCCCCTACACTTGGTGTAAAATCCTCATGATAGCTTGTACTAGTAGCATAATACCGACCCTAGGGGTGGGGGTTGCCTCTGGCTATCGCTTCTATTCATTTGAATTAAAGAAAATAGACATGTTGGGGTGTTAAGTGGACTGTGTACTTTACCTCTGGTACATGTAGCCTGCATCATGCGCACACATCTTCTCGTGGCCTACTTGACCCTGCCGTTTGTTTTGAACTATTACAACTCCAAGTATCGGTAAATGTGACACAACAACAAAAGGTTACCCACCCCCCCCCCTTCCCACGACCTACTATATTGGAAGAAACCTAGAAAAAATATCATTCTTGTCGATTTCAAATTTAATTTTAATCTAACAATAAACCTAACCGTAACCATTATGTTAAAGATGGAGCAGGGGCGGAACTACCATACCGCCAGACCCCGCAATGCGGGGGGGGGGGGGGGGGGGGGGTGGGCCAGGACGTTTAGGGGCCCAGTTCCGACCAAAAAACAATGAATTTTTTTTTTTCAAAAATTATGTTTTTCATGCATCTTGAAAGTGGTTTAGTTAAAAAAAAAAAAAAAAACAGGTCTACTATAGCAGAGATCGTTGCGTAGTAAAATATTTTAAAATCTACAAGAGCTATAGTTTGAAAGGTAGGTAAACATTCACACTACTTCCATGACTTACTGCCCTTCTTTAAAATAGGGATGCCCACGAAGCTCATTTAAATAGTTTTGTACTATGTATATTAAAAAGCAAATGATTCTCTGAATTGTTACTTAAATAAGACGTACTATACAATAGTATAGCTATAAAAATCAATGTTTTCAAAATTGATATTATAAAAGCCAAAAATGAAAAAAATAAACATAACGCGAGAAACCATTCACGAATCAAGCTAACGTCTTTATATATTTTTGACTAGCATGATTATGATACATTTCTACCTGAACATGAGTTTGGACTAAATTTCTGGGTTGTTATCTCATAATGGTTATATATTGCAATGAAGTAGACTAAATTGCTCAGTTAGGATATATATATATATATATATATATATATATATATATATATATATATATATATATATATATATATATATATATATATATATATATATATATATATATATATATATATATATATATATACATGTTACGGTCAAAGCCCGAAGTGCGGCCAAAGCGCGGACTGGCCGGCCAATCCGCGCATGGGCCGGCTCTCTTGGCCAAAGCCCGAAGAACTTAGCACTAAGATCGTATTTCGTACATTGGCCGGCCAATGCGCGCACTGGCCGGGACGTACTGGCCAAAGTCCGAAGCGCTTAAACTTGACAGCGTATTTTGTACATTGGCCGGCCTATGAGCGCACTGGCCGGGATGTCCTGGCCAATGTTCTATCTAGACTAAGTTGTGATCGCATTTTCATTATTCTGGGTGCGTTTTCATTGTGAGTAACGTATTGTTTAGCTCTTGTTTGTATAGCATTCTATATGCAAGGCGACATGGATCAAAAGGGCCGTCAGACCATGAGACAGACATAGCAGATGGCTGTCAAAAGAAAAAAATGTAAATCTATGTTAGTTTCCGTATATGGGCTCCCGATAAAATAGTTACTGAGGAAGATCTTGAGAACATTGAACAAGAAATGGAGGTCGCCATAAATGCAACGACATCCTCAACTAACACATCTACTGCCGTGGCGGAACGCCCAGACCAGTTGCGTGACAATAATGTGGCCAACAGATTCTGTATAGTTTGTGAAAAACATTGTAGTGCAGCTCATTCTTTTGGATCCTATGGCAACGATGTCCATGCTATTTGTGGAATACCTAATGAAGCAGACGAAGGGTACGGAGGGAACATTACCTGCATATTGTGTCACAACAAACAAGACATCATAGAACACAGATCAGCAGCTCATACTGGCTTGCAAACTCAAGGTGCTAAGATGCTTAATACATCAAATACAAAATTTAAAGATGGTGATGTGGGTCACAATGTACGCATCCGTGTTCCAGATGTTGAAAGAGGTCGCGGTGATCCCCGAAGAGTGATTGCAGTTGTCATGAGCGTCGAGGGCGGTTTCTACAAATTAGGAACGGAACATGGTGTTCTAAAACAACTGTATGCTAGAAGTGAGTTTTCAATTCTTCACGAAAAAATGCTCTTATTGTCGTCAGTTGGCACTGAGGAAAAATCACTACGAACCATCGCATCTTGATATTGAAAGATTGAGACTATAGTACAATAAAAAATTTGAATGTTTCTGTCATTTACTTTAATTAATGATCAATAAAGACTTAATTTCATGATCCTTACGGCATTAAAAAAAAACCAAAATCTGCTCATGATCTTCTAATTTGGACTAATTAAGACTTTGGCCGGTCCACCATGGCCAGACCGCGGACTGGCCGGCCAAAGGCCGAAATCAAGAGCTATTTCAGACTTTGACCGACCTATGGGAGGCGATATTGGCCAATGCGCGGATTGGCCGGCCAATCCTAGCATTGGCCGACTTCGGGCTTTGACCGTAACATATATATATATATATATATATATATATATATATATATATATAGGGGGCCCTAGTTTTTTCTTTGCGGGGGAGCCTTTGATTTCTAGTTCCTCCACTGAGATGGAGATATGATTATCTTTAGGAAATTTTTGCTGGGAAAAAATTTATTCTACACTTTGCTATTTACCACGTAAATAACGAAAAACAATTTATTCCGTACTCTGCAGGCGCATTTCAAATAAAATAATCTTACCACATGTCACCACGTTGCAAGTCAACGGACAACTACATTTTTGTTTGATGGTAACTTCTTTCAGCCAAACTTATCATCCAACCATTTCATGTCTTGTATTCGAGATTGTTCCATAGACACGATGTGAAAATACGAGACCAAACTGCCAACATCTTCCATCATTAGACAAAGCTCACATAGGTGAAGTTTCTGACGCTAATCTGTCATTCAGATACATCCTGTAGCCAAATTATCATGATTGGTTAACTGAACTCGCAAAGGGAAACAACCAAAGAAATATCGGACATAAAACAAGACATTAAGAGTGACGAGGGGAAAAGGAAACAATGAGTTGAATGATTGTATATATAGCATTAATGCTGACCCGGAATTTCTCGTTCGATTTCTGGACTGAGTCCACTCCAGTGGCGGAACTAGAAAAAAGGGGCCACCCCGCAAAAAAAATGTTTAGCCCCCCCCCATATAAATATATAGGCCTATATATGCATGTATATATATATATATATATATATATACATATATATATATATATATATATATATATATATATATATATATATATATATATATATATATATATATATATATATATATATACATATATACTTAAACACAACATACGAACATAGGATACTTATTCATGCTGGCCTGTTCCTGTTATGAGAAATACGTGGGTTTTTTTTTTTTTTATTAAAACAAATTACAACATCACATCATGAGTGTAAGTGCATTAGTCTGTTTTTTTAAGAATCAGTTTAATATTATCTCTGCCGTAAGTCCTTTAACCTCATATTGGTCAAAAGAATATAAAACATGAAAGCTTTCTGTAAATAATGGTGTCTAATGTCATGTTTATTTTTATGTTTTTTCATATTTATTTTATTAATTTTGAATACATTTTCTTTTTATACCGTGTCATTCTTTAGTAAGTAATTTATAAACAAATAATATTAAAGAGAAGTAATTGCTTTTTAATTTGTTTAGTACAAATCTATTAAGAAGAAGCTTATGAGCATCACTGTTTGACTATTTAAAAAAGGGAAATAAGTCATGGAAGTGGTTTGAACGTTTGCTTATCTTTGATAAGTTTCATTGTAGGAGAAAGAGGACTCGGCTTTCACAGTGGTTTAAAAACGAAGGAAAAATGAGCGTGGGGTAGTGTCTATAGAATAAAGATAATCCAACCGCAGCTACGGTAATCTTTTTTACAAAACAAACATTAAATCAAAAATGCAAGAACATTTTTTTTAACAATTTTTTATGGTCGGCCGTGGGCCCCTAAATGGGGTGGGCCCCCCCCCCGCATTGCGGGGTCTGGCGGCACTGTAGTTCCGCCCCTGGTCCACTCAGCGGTGATGGGTACCTAACCTGAGTTAGGGAATGTAGAGGTGGTTGGGTATAGAACCATCTTGTTATTTGCCACAGAAACAGGTGAAGGTTACTTCATCTGCTCTCTTGACTATCAGGTCCTAAATGGGAACCTTTAAAGGGTAGAACGCCATCGAGTACTCAAAGCAGTAGGATACATATACATCGTATATGTGGGGTCTGGGAGGGGTCTCTACGACTCTGGTGTTAACCCCCATTTCTCACCAGTAGTGTCTGACACACGACCCCTAGCGTGTAAATGAGCAGCACTTTTAAAGCCTTCAGGTCTAACTCAGTGTTAGTTTCCGTTATGTAGGGGTAGGGGGGCGTGTGTATAGAGTGTGTATGTGGATTGTTTGTGGAGTGTTTGTGTGTTACTTCTGACAATTGTTGAAATGATTACCACCACTTTTGTGGAGATCACTTTAAAAGTGCTACAAAATAGGGTATTTGTGTCCTTATGGCTTAAGATGCTTTTAAAGCGTTCTTCATTTTTCCCCACTTATTAAAATTAAGCTTTATTTAGCCTGTACTTTGTGTGAGTAAGTATGAACATTTCTATGTCCGCAGTAAATCTGAACATTTCTATCTGTCCACAGTAAATCTGAACATTTAGAAAACAGGAGGATGAACAAAGGGAAAGCAATCACCCTGAGTAGCTTGTCAGGGTTTGTTATAGTTGGGGGTAAGTTGTTGACAACTTTTGTTGTAGTTTATGGACAGAATGCACGTTCTGAGCATACACCTTTAATACAGTACAGATGTTTGACGTGGTTTTTGGATACAGTATGCATGGAGCGATATGTCTTTATAACAAAAAGCTTCTTTTTAATCGATATCTTTAAATGCGTGCGTTTAAATCCTTTTTGTACTGATTTATTTTATAGAATTGATTTTTAAAATAATCTTAGGATTGGTTTTACGAATATTTTATTAAGATAGTAGAAATGAATTCACGATAATGCTTAGATAACCCTGTACAGTTTTAACTTTGATATTTTTTTTTGACGATGACATTTTAGGGATACTGTTTGCTGTTCTTGTTGCCGTACTAACCGAGAAAGGTTCTGGGAAACTGAGTGTGTCCACGATGCTAGATTCGGTTCCATTTTGGACTTTCGGCTTTCTGGTGAGCTGTTTATAGTGGCAGATGTTTGTGTTGAGCTATGTCGTGTGTAGATTGCCTGTAGACATATACATTTATATTTTTAATATTTTTTCCAGTACATAATTCCTGGGATTTTTGGCACCATAGCAGCATTAGTCCAAAACAAATGTCTGGTGAGTACTTGATACTTAGATGAACACATACGGGGTGAAAGTTCCGTATTACTTACTGCGTGAAACAGCCTAACTTTTCAGCTGATAATTGATTTGGTTCAAATCTATATGAAATTTTTCTTGCGTTTTCTCTTAATAAAAAACGTGGTTTATAAGTTGCCCTCTCGCAAATTTTTTTCTCTCACACATAGACACACATACAAACGAAAGTCAGTGACAAATATCGTACAGAAGTGTAAATACTTAAAGATTTAGAAACACACAGAAAAATACACATATACACCATGTACTTACCGATATACACACATATAATAATGCGCAACATATTGTATTGTGTAATTTCAGTACGTGTTGGTCATTGTGTCCAGTATCCTGTGTTTAATGGCCATGATTGGTGTTGTGTTGGTCATTGCGTTTGGCAGTTATGATGTGTTTACGAGGAGGACAATCTCGATAGAGGATTGCCAGACGATAAACAGCACGTGCGTTTGTGGGTGAGTCAACATCTGTCTCAGCCGTCGTTGTCTGGTTGTCCACGTTTAAATGTGTTCTTTGTGACGTCTGATGTTCTTTATGGCGTCTGATGTTCTTTATGACGTCTGATGTTCTTTGTAACGTCTGAATTTGTCTCGGCAGTGTGAACATATACCATGAGACGTGCGAAGTTTTTGAGGACATTCGTGATATCTTCATTGCCATTTTCGTCATAGTGTCCTTGACCTGGGTTGTTCTACTTCTCAAGGTCATCTTCTGCTCCAGCTACACGTGCTGCGAGAGGGTGAGTCGAATATTTTTTCAAACGAGTAAAATTAAACTTCTAACAACTTTTTAAAAATTATTTGACAAAATTAGCTTGGTTACACACAACATCCCCCTATACACAACATCCCCCTATACACAACATCCCCCTATACACAACATCCCCCTATACACCAGCCAAATTTCTTCCCCAGGGTGTGGCGTTTGGCGGCGTTGTGCTACAGCTGGCCCAGCAGCCGACACATGACCCAAACTGTCCAATGAAAACCTACACCGCGCCTCCATACACCTCACCAGCAGACGACACATGACCCAAACTGTCCAATGAAAACCTACACAGCGCCTCCATACCAGCAGCCGACACATGACCCAAACTGTCCAATGAAAACCTACACAGCGCCTCCATACCAGCAGACGACACATGACCCAAACTGTCCAATGAAAACCTACACAGCGCCTCCATACACCTCACCAGCAGACGACACATGACCCAAACTGTCCAATGAAAACCTACACCACGCCTCCATACACCTCACCAGCAGACGACACATGACCCAAACTGTCCAATGAAAACCTACACCGCGCCTCCATACCAGCAGACGACACATGACCCAAACTGTCCAATGAAAACCTACACCACGCCTCCATACACCTCACCAGCAGACGACACATGACCCAAACTGTCCAATGAAAACCTACACCGCGCCTCCATACCAGCAGACGACACATGACCCAAACTGTCCAATGAAAACCTACACCACGCCTCCATACCAGCAGACGACACATGACCCAAACTGTCCAATGAAAACCTACACAGCTCCTCCATACACCTCACCAGCAGACGACACATGACCCAAACTGTCCAATGAAAACCTACACCGCGCCTCCATACGCCTCACCAGCAGACGACACATGACCCAAACTGTCCAATGAAAACCTACACCACGCCTCCATACACCTCACCAGCAGACGACACATGACCCAAACTGTCCAATGAAAACCTACACCGCGCCTCCATACCAGCAGACGACACATGACCCAAACTGTCCAATGAAAACCTACACCACGCCTCCATACGCCTCACCAGCAGACGACACATGACCCAAACTGTCCAATGAAAACCTACACCGCGCCTCCATACACCTCACCAGCAGACGACACATGACCCAAACTGTCCAATGAAAACCTACACAGCGCCTCCATACCATCAGACGACACATGACCCAAACTGTCCATTGAAAACCTACACCGCGCCTCCATTCACCTCACCATCAGACGACACATGACCCAAACTGTCCAATGAAAACCTACACCGCGCCTCCATACCAGCAGCCGACACATGACCCAAACTGTCCAATGAAAACCTACACCACGCCCCCATACACCTCACCAGCAGACGACACATGACCCAAACTGTCCAATGAAAACCTACACCGCGCCTCCATACATCTCACCAGCAGACGACACATGACCCAAACTGTCCAATGAAAACCTACACCGCGCCTCCATACACCTCACCAGCAGCCGACACATGACCCAAACTGTCCAATGAAAACCTACACCGCTCCTCCATACCAGCAGCCGACACATGACCCAAACTGTCCAATGAAAACCTACACCGCGCCTCCATACCAGCAGCCGACACATGACCCAAACTGTCCAATGAAAACCTACACCGCGCCTCCATACACCTCACCAGCAGCCGACACATGACCCAAACTGTCCAATGAAAACCTACACCGCGCCTCCATACACCTCATCAGCAGCCGACACATGACCCAAACTCTCCAATGAAAACCTACACCGCGCCTCCATACGCCTCACCAGCAGACGACACATGACCCAAACTGTCCAATGAAAACCTACACCGCGCCTCCATACACCTCATCAGCAGCCGACACATGACCCAAACTGTCCAATGAAAACCTACACCGCGCCTCCATACACCTCACCAGCAGACGACACGTGACCCAAACTGTCCAATGAAAACCTACACCGCGCCTCCATACACCTCACCAGCAGACGACACGTGACCCAAACTGTCCAATGAAAACCTACACCGCGCCTCCATACACCTCACCAGCAGACGACACGTGACCCAAACTGTCCAATGAAAACCTACACCGCGCCTCCATACACCTCACCAGCAGACGACACGTGACCCAAACTGTCCAATGAAAACCTACACGGCGCCTCCATACACCTCACCAGCAGCCGACACATGACCCAAACTGTCCAATGAAAACCTACACCGCACCTCCATACACCTCACCAGCAGCCGACACATGACCCAAACTGTCCAATGAAAACCTACACCGCACCTCCATACACCTCACCAGCAGCCGACACATGACCCAAACTGTCCAATGAAAACCTACACCGCGCCTCCATACACATCTCCAGCAGACGACACATGACCCAAACTGTACAATGAAAACCTACACCGCGCCTCCATACATCTCACCAGCAGCCGACACATGACCCAAACTGTCCAATGAAAACCTACACCGCGCCTCCATACACCTCACCAGCAGACGACACATGACCCAAACTGTCCAATGAAAACCTACACCACGCCTCCATACGCCTCACCAGCAGACGACACATGACCCAAACTCTCCAATGAAAACCTACACCGCGCCTCCATACACATCTCCAGCAGACGACACATGACCCAAACTGTCCAATGAAAACCTACACCACGCCTCCATACGCCTCACCAGCAGACGACACATGACCCAAACTGTCCAATGAAAACCTACACAGCGCCTCCATACATCTCACCAGCAGACGACACATGACCCAAACTGTCCAATGAAAACCTACACCGCGCCTCCATACCAGCAGACGACACATGACCCAAACTGTCCAATGAAAACCTACACCGCGCCTCCATACACCTCACCAGCAGACGACACATGACCCAAACTGTCCAATGAAAACCTACACCGCGCCTCCATACCAGCAGACGACACATGACCCAAACTGTCCAATGAAAACCTACACAGCGCCTCCATACCAGCAGACGACACATGACCCAAACTGTCCAATGAAAACCTACACAGCGCCTCCATACCAGCAGACGACACATGACCCAAACTGTCCAATGAAAACCTACACAGCGCCTCCATACCAGCAGACGACACATGACCCAAACTGTCCAATGAAAACCTACACAGCGCCTCCATACCAGCAGACGACACATGACCCAAACTGTCCAATGAAAACCTACACAGCGCCTCCATACCAGCAGACGACACATGACCCAAACTGTCCAATGAAAACCTACACCGCGCCTCCATACCAGCAGCCGACACGTGACCCAAACTGTCCAATGAAAACCTACACCGCGCCTCCATACACCTCACCAGCAGACGACACATGACCCAAACTGTCCAATGAAAACCTACACAGCGCCTCCATACACCTCACCAGCAGACGACACATGACCCAAACTGTCCAATGAAAACCTACACAACGCCTCCATACACCTCACCAGCAGACGACACATGACCCAAACTGTCCAATGAAAACCTACACCACGCCTCCATACACCTCACCAGCAGACGACACATGACCCAAACTGTCCAATGAAAACCTACACAGCGCCTCCATACCAGCAGCCGACACATGACCCAAACTGTCCAATGAAAACCTACACCGCGCCTCCATACACCTCACCATCAGACGACACATGACCCAAACTGTCCAATGAAAACCTACACCGCGCCTCCATACACCTCATCAGCAGCCGACACATGACCCAAACTGTCCAATGAAAACCTACACCGCGCCTCCATACACCTCATCAGCAGCCGACACATGACCCAAACTCTCCAATGAAAACCTACACAGCGCCTCCATACCAGCAGACGACACATGACCCAAACTGTCCAATGAAAACCTACACCGCGCCTCCATACCAGCAGACGACACATGACCCAAACTGTCCAATGAAAACTGTCACAGACTGTATTATTAGGTATGTTTATTATATTGTGTTTTACATGAAGTTGCATGAATGTAGAGTACCTGGCTAGCGGAAGGACTGTCTGAGCGACTCGTAATGTATTTTTGCACGCCTTTGTGAGATCGCTCATGGACGTAAGGGGAGAGAATGAACAGTATAAAAGGAGAGCGCAAGGTGAACGAAGGGGGCTTGGACTGTGATTGTGTTGTAAGATGTAAGATGTCACCACGTCAGTTTGTTCTAGACTATAATGTAATAGTCATTTTTCTACTGTGGAATATTAGTATTATTTCTCTTGGATCCATGTAAATAAAGTTTGAAGTCACAAAGCAATGTTGCTCGTATTCTTGGATGAACGAACCCACAATAACAACAGTATCATATTATCAACAATACTACTGCTGTTACAAAAACCTAAACAGCGCCTCCATAACCTCACCAGCAGACGACACATGACCCAAACTGTCCAATGAAAACCTACACCGCGCCTCCATACACCTCACCAGCAGACGACACGTGACCCAAACTGTCCAATGAAAACCTACACCGCGCCTCCATACACCTCACCAGCAGACGACGGCTCTGTCGGAACTTTTGAAAACAATAAAAAAAATGTTGCGTGACATTTTTCGTCTTTCAAATTGTATCGTCTTTGTTTTAGTTCATTATTGACTAGCTGAGACACATAGTAGAAAGAGCTCGATTAATTAAAGATTAATTACATATTAGAAATTACACCGTTAACAATGTGAAGATTGGAAGTAAGGAAAGTCGTAAAGTTTTAGGACAGACATGTAGAACTGTTTTCCATTTTTCAGAGTTTCTTTCAGACATTTTGCCTCGGTGAGAAGGAGGGTGGGGGCAATGGCTGCGGCTGTTATGGGCGTTCACTAAGGGTGCCACCCCACCCGGAGACGGAGACTTACTAAGGGAGTTAGTCCATGAATCAACACCTACGCATTATTTCCATGAGTTGTCTGCCATTTTCGTAGCCTAAGGCGGCCAAGTATGGAAGGTGTTTGTTCAAGCCAAACATATACCGTCAGGCTAATGCTGGTAAAGTTGACCCTAACCCACCCTACCCTAGCTACAGAAAACGTTACGCTTATATTCAGAGCTGCACAATACATGACATATTTTTACATGCACCTACACACTTGTATAGCACGTCTTAACATCAGAATTTCTTCCAGGCATCTCTTCGGGGGGGGGGGGCTTCGTCCCCCCGAAAATTTTTTACCGCCCCCCCCCCCCGAACGAAATGAAATTTATATAATTTATATAGAAAATATATACTTTTAACAATGTCCGCCCCCCCCCCCCCCGAAGAAAGTCTACCGCCCCCACCGAAAATTTCGAGTGCCCCCCCCCCCCCCCGGAGAAAAAAGTCTGGAAGAAACACTGCTTAACATATAAGATTATGTGATGGAGTGTACGGCCTGTCTTAACATCACAACATCATGTGATGAAATGCAGTGGCGGAACTAGAAAAAATGGGCCACCCCGCAAAAAAAAATTTTGGGCCCCCCATATATGTATATATATATATATATATATATATATATATATATATATATATATATATATATATATATATATATATATATATATATATATATATATGTATATATATATATATGTATATATATATATATATATATATATATATATATATATATATATATATATATATATATATATATATATACATACACACACATACAAACACAATACGAATATAGGATACTCCTTTCTAGCCTGATCGGGTTTTGAAAAAAAAATTTAAATTAACTCTAATCACAACAGCATGTCATGTGTATGAGTGCATTGGTCTGTTTTGAAAATCTCTGTTTTCAATTATGAACAATACTTCTAATCATTAAGTCGGTTAAAAGTATATGAAGCTTTGTATAAGTAATGGTGTCTCGTGTTATGTTTATTTTTATGTTATTTTTTGTATTTATATTATTAACTTTACTACGTTTCATTTTTATACTATACCATTCTTAAGTACTTTTTTTTTTAAATAATAATTAAGATAAGTAATTGCTTTTTAATTTGATTATTAAAAATCTATTAAAAAGAGCTTTTGAGCACCCCTATTTGACTATTTGAAAAAGGGAAATAATTTGCGCAAGTGGTTTGAACGTTTGCCTATCTTTCACACTACAGCTGTGTTCATTTAAAAAAAAAAATGTACGCACCAGCATGTCTTTGCTACTATATAACATCACTACTGTATTAGATCTGTATTCTGTTTGTTACTTACAAAACCACTATCAAGTTGCCAGTGACGAAACTAATATATATATATATATATATATATATATATATATATATATATATATATATATATATATATATATATATATATATATGTATATATATAATCTGTATCTTAACAGAGTAATTTAGTCTACTTCATTGCAATATATAACCATTCTGAGAGAACAAACTAGACACATTTTTTGTTGATTCTTATCCCTTTCATTTTTAACTGGTCAAAAATATATAGAGACGTAAGCTTAATTTGTGAATGGTTTCTCGCGTTATGTTTATTTTATTCGTTTTTGGCTTTTATAATATCAATTTTGAAAAAAAAATTTCAAAATTGATTTTTATATCTATACCATTGTTTAGTACGTCTTATTTAAATAACAATTCAGAGAATCAATTGCTTTTTACTATACATATGTGATGACGCAATGTTGCGTCGAAGCCAGGTAGATAGCAGAAATAGGCTTTAGCGTGTTAGTCAGAGGTAGACCAATGAAAATTCAGAGACTGACCGGTCACGTGGTATGGTCAGCTGACCACTGAGGCGTGGGGCAGTAGAGCGATAGGCCAGAAGGGTTAGGTAGCGGTCAGAGACGGCCGAGGAATGTAGATAGTTAGGTAGATCATGATTAGCTAGCGAGGTAGAAGGTGTTAGATTGTAGAATGTAGAGAACAGTTAGTGTTAGGATTGGTCATGGGAGTGCGTAGTTAGTGGTATAATGAACAGTCAGATAGAAGTAGTACAGTGTAGATCAGTTAGGTAGAAACTTGAATATATATATATATATCAATTTAATAAAGAACAATTATAGTTGAACTTGAACTGTGTGTTATTGGATTCATTCGTTCCGCCTTCATAAAAATCCCCACCCTCACATCTGGTGGAGCGCGGGTCGAGGACAGGAAAGACAGTATATTGGTTACTCATGACGGAGTGTACTGGTGTACAGCTTTCTTAACTCAACACAACAGAGGGTTTCTTCAACCGGAACGAGTTTGGATTACCAACACAAGGGAACAGTCAACATGTCCAAAAAGATAAGTACCTTCCAAAATTTTTTTAAACGTTTGGGTTTAGACTTGTGCTGGATATTTGGTGCCAGCGGTTTTTCTGCCTCTTTCTTATCTGTTTCTTCAACCACACTACCCTTAAAAATGCCTCCATTGTACGAAATGGGCACTAAAACTGAGCTTAAGTCAGGCCTAGAAGAGTCAGGTAGAATTGATAACTCGTTACTAGATATAAATGTTCAGAATACAGTCAAAGTGAAAAGCAATTCAAGAACTATTGAGGATCCAGATATTCTGGATGAATTGATTATTAGGCTTGGACAATACACGACAACAGAAAATCGAGACTGGTTATTAACTGTTAAAGAATTTGACGCAAAAACTCTAGATGATCCAGATGCTATGGAAGATTTGATCAATAGAATTGTGGATTATAAGGTAACCGGAGATCCAGATTCCTTGTTGACTGAAGAAGAATATGATGCAAAGATAGATGCCGAGTTAGCAGAGAAACAAAGAGAGGCAGAAACATATATTGCCGGAATTAAAGAAGAAACAGAAAGAATTCGTAAAGAAAGAGAAAAATTGAGAGAACTTTGCCAAGCCAAACAAGAAACGGTGCAAAGTTTAGATACAAATAAAAACAACCAGATAGCATATGCACCAACATATTACTATTCAGATGAATCATCCAGTGAAACAAGCGAGAGATTTTCAAAAGAGAGCGATACAGCTCATTCAGTTCAATATAATACAAGAAACCACAACATACACATGTACTACAGTCAACCAGAAGACTATCACAGTGTCAGATGCTACTATTGTAATAGAACAGGCCACAAACAAATAAATTGCAGAATACGATATTATGATAGACGCCAACAAGAGGCACAACGCAACAGACCAAAATATAGACAGATTAATAGAATAGCATTTATGTCATCGTTTACAGAAGCCAGTAAAAGAACAGACATATTTACGTCAAAAATTAATAACAGATACGCAACAGCAATTAGGGATACACTATGCTCCACAGTGGCAGTACGTAACACATTCGTACAACATCACCAATACACAGGCAGAACACAACTTGTCCACAGCTCAAGAGGCAGCACATATGTTTGGCCAACAGCTATAGTCACCATAGCCACACCCTCAGCGTGTAAAACAGTTGAAGCAGTTGTTTTCAAAAACGGGCCATACGATATGATATTAGGCAACATTACAGGAGTGAAGCAATTTAATGTAGAATTTATGAGCCACAAGCAACAAATAAACAAGCAGCCCATTTTTCGAGACAACGAAAAAGTAGACACAAAAGTAGACGAATTGCAATTCAAAACGGACAAGTTGATAGAAAAAGTTAACGAGGTTATTGAGGATCATTCTATAAAGACTACCGAGATTGGTGCAGATGTTCTTAACTTAGGGCTGCAGAACGAAACAGTCAGTAATAGATTGCTGAGATTAGAGAAATCAGTAAACAATGAATCAGAGGAATATGTAACAAGGAATTTGATAGCAGACAAACAGTACTGTTACTCCTGGTCAGCCTTAAACCAGATGACCCCATCAACACACCTACATAAACACAAGCATGGTAATCATAGACCATGTGAAAGCTCACAACACCTTTGTCGACACCGAGCCCCACCCTATCGGTCCTAGTGTGGTATATTAATGCCTGGATAGAATTTGACTCGGACCGTCCCCATAAATGATTTTGAACAACGGACATAAAAGTGAAGTCAAGTCGAGTATTTTTGTGTTGATCTAAGTAGTCGAGAAAATCGACGTGAAGTCGTACAGCAGAAGTCAGAGTAGTCAAATCTGAAGTCAATTGTGTTATTGAAGTCAGTGAAGTATTAGTCAGAACTGAAGTCAAAGAAGTTATTTGAAGTCAGTCAAGTCAGACAATAAGTTGAGTCGTAGTTGAGGTCATAGTGACGTAGTTGAAGTCATGTTGCAGTCAAAGAAAAGTCTTTGAAGTTATATTACAGTCGTTGAGGTCATTGTGAAGAAGTGAAATCGTCGAAGTTATAGTGAAGTCTTTGAAATCAAAGTGATGTCGTTGAAATCTTTGAAGTCAAAGTTAAAGTCTTTGAAGTCGAAGTAAGATTAATCTAAGTCAGTCGTTGAAGTCTTTGAAGTCATATTGAAGTCGTTGAAGTCAAAGTGAAGTCTTTGAAGTCAAAGTGAAGTATTTAAAGTCATATTGAAGTCGTTGAAGTCAAGGATAAGTCTTTGAAGTCAAAGTGAAGACGTTTAAGTCGTCGAAGTTTAAGTCGGTCAGTGAAGGCTTTTAAGTTGAATTGAAGTGAAGTCGTCGAGGTCAAGTTAGTCTTCAAAGTGAAGTTAGTCGTCAAGTTGAAGTAATTGAAGTCGTCAAAGTGGAATCCGTCGTTAAATTGAAGTCAGTCAAGTTACTGAAGTCAAAGTGAAATAAGTGAAGTTACTGAAGTCAGTTAAAGTGAAATAAGTCAAGTTACTGAAGTCAAAAGTGAAATCAGTCATTAAGTCAAGCCAGCCAGTTTTTGTCAGAAGTCAGATAGTGAGAGCTGCTCCACTATATGATTACGTGTCCAAATGTTATTTGAAACGGCACGATTATTTATATACACTTACATGTCTATTCTTTTTGTGTGAAGCTATTTCTAAGCTCTAGTAGTGTTTACGTCTATTGAGTTTATTAGGCTTTACAGATTGTTGTTAGATTAGAGTGTACTGATTTTTTATTTGGTTATGTTGTAATGTTATTTTTTAATGTTTGTTATACCGCCAGACAAATGTTCAGCACGTATAAATTTGGGATTGAGGTTTTTTTAATGGAAGGTACCTCTGTCTGAATACTTGTCTGCGCGGGCACTAAGATGGTCACGTAAAGCCATTGCTCATAATCTCGTAATACAATTTCAGACCCACCAGCGCTATTCAGAATGAGACGAGATGAAGCAGACACTTCAAAGAATGCCGCCACCTGAAGCCATGATTACGTTGAATTACCTGGACAGCGAACAACCCTGCCGAACAGAGAATTGCCCTGGTCAAGACAGCGGACGCATCGCCACCGCTTCGCCCCCGCACTGGAGTTGAATAACAGACCGCCAGCTACGTACACTTACGTCGGCACATACAAAGGGTAGAAGACCCATCGTCCAAGTTCCTAGCGTCGGAACGTTACGTCGTTGTTCGCCACCGCATCAGACAGCTCCAGTTCATCGCATAACCACTCTACGTGGACGTCTCAACCAGCGTTGAGATGAGATTGTTGCGTCATCACATTGACCAACGAAGTTACGCATACACCCGCCTCACGGGAATTTACATCAAAACTCGCCACAACCCACCCACCACAGAGGAACGCCAGCAATTACATAACACTTACACATACACTTACACTGCTCGCAGAGCCCGTTCAACCAGTTACACATTCTACTAAGATTAGCTCAAGGCCAGTACACGACAACCTAACCAGAACTGAGTTACACATGATTAGATTCAATCAAACCATAACATAGACATACATTATCAAGCAGAGACACCACAGACGTCAGGATACTTACACAAAAACTAGAACAATGACATTTTTTTTTCAGGAACACAGACACAAGATTTTATGTTTTTGTAAACTGTGCTGTCCCATTTTGTATTTGATTTATATGATTGATGTTAGGGATAGAATAGAGTAGTAAGACAGATAGTTGTTGATGTATTAGATTAGTAGCAGACGCTGAAAAATATAATTTGTCAGCTACAGAAAGGGAGGGAGATATGTGATGACGCAATGTTGCGTCGAAGCCAGGTAGATAGCAGAAATAGGCTTTAGCGTGTTAGTCAGAGGTAGACCAATGAAAATTCAGAGACTGACCGGTCACGTGGTATGGTCAGCTGACCACTGAGGCGTGGGGCAGTAGAGCGATAGGCCAGAAGGGTTAGGTAGCGGTCAGAGACGGCCGAGGAATGTAGATAGTTAGGTAGATCATGATTAGCTAGCGAGGTAGAAGGTGTTAGATTGTAGAATGTAGAGAACAGTTAGTGTTAGGATTGGTCATGGGAGTGCGTAGTTAGTGGTATAATGAACAGTCAGATAGAAGTAGTACAGTGTAGATCAGTTAGGTAGAAACTTGAATATATATATATATCAATTTAATAAAGAACAATTATAGTTGAACTTGAACTGTGTGTTATTGGATTCATTCGTTTCGCATCTTAAAATCCCCACCCTCACAACATAGTACAAAACTATGTACATGAGATTCGTGGGCATCCCTATTTTAAAGAAGGGCAGTAAGTCATGGAAGTTGTGTGAATGTTTGCCTACCTTTCAGACTATAGCCCTTGGAGATTTTAAAATATTTTTCTACGCAACAATCTCTGCTATAGTAGACCTGTTTTTTTTTTTTTTTTTTTTTTACAAAACCACTTTTAAGATGCATGGAAAACATAATTGCATTGTTTTTTGGTCGGAAATGGGCCCCTAAACGTCCTGGGCCCCCCCGCACTGCGGGGTCTGGCGGTATGGTAGTTCCGCCCCTGATGAAATGGAAGGCCGATATTAACATATAAGATTATGTGATAGAATGGATCGACTTTGTAACACAAGATTTTTTAGTGGAATGGATAAACTGTCTTAACGTCACAAGATTATATGATGGGGTGGATTATCGGTCTTAATACCGCAAGATTATGGTGGAATGGACTGCCTGTTTAACGTTTAACAGCATTTATGTGTTGTGAGACAATGCCCACGGCAAGCGGTGAAATAACTGGGATGCTAGATTAATACCTAAATTAAAATAATAGATTAATACCTAAATTAAAGTAATAGATTAATACCTAAATTAAAATAATAGATTAATACCTAAATTAAAGTAATAGATTAATACCTAAATTAAAATAATAGATTAATACCTAAATTAAAGTAATAGATTAATACCTAAATTAAAATAATAGATTAATACCTAAATTAAAGTAATAGATTAATACCTAAATTAAAATAATAGATTAATACCTAAATTAAAGTAATAGATTAATACCTAAATTAAAGAAATAGATTAATACCTAAATTAAAGTAATAGATTAATACCTAAATTAAAGTAATAGATTAATACCTAAATTAAAGAAATAGATTAATACCTAAATTAAAGTAATAGATTAATACTTAAATTAAAGTAATAGATTGATACCTAAATTAAAGAATAGATTAATACATAAATTAAAGTAATAGATTAATACCTAAATTAAAGTAATAGATTGATACCTAAATTAAAGAATAGATCAATACCTAAATTAAAGAATAGATTAATACCTAAATTAAAGTAATAGATTGATACCTAAATTAAAGAATAGATCAATACCTAAATTAAAGAATAGATTAATACCTAAATTAAAGTAATAGACTAATACCTAAATTAAAGTAATAGATTAATACCTAAATTAAAGAATAGATTAATACCTAAATTAAAGTGAAAGATTAATACCGACGTTCGTTACGTCATATAGTATTCACTAATGTAAACTTGAAAGGGATTGTTTTGGGGGAGGGGAATGGGATGTATAAATCACAAAGTGGTATCGACAATGAGCACAACATTCACGTTTCGCAAAATGTGTTTTTTCTTATTCCATTCACAGTTTTATTCAACTACTTTAGAAACATTTCTTAATTCATTTCCGCGTTGCAAGAAAGAATGTGTAAATCTGTTGAGCCACATTTCGATACACCAAGAAGTCCATAAATAAACCACCTAGAGACAGAACTATTTTACAACATACCCCTACGTCATGTAAGTACAATTTAACACAATCATAAAACACAAAACACCCGTTGTACAATACTTGCACTAACCGTTTTATTGAGCAATAAAAAAAAAATTACATCCTGGTTTAAATTGGCCACCCTAATGACGTCACGGTACGGCTAACCTAGAACAGACGGGTAGACGTGTGTTACTGGAACTATTAAAGGTGGTGTGGCGTTCTGTAGCAGACGTGGACAGGTAGGGTCCTTCAGGTTGGTGTTTTCTTAGCTCTATGTGAGTCTCAGGGGGTGCTAGTGGCATACTGTGCCAGCGATATACTGTGCCAGCGACATACTGTGCCAACGACATACTGTGCCAGCGACATACCGTGCCAGCGACATACTGTGCCAGCGACATACTGTGCTAGTGACATACTGTGCCAGCGACATACTGTGCTAGTGACATACTGTGCCAGCGACATACTGTGCCAGCGACATACTGTGCTAGTGACATACTGTGCCAGCGACAGACTGTGGTCACTGTCTAGTAAAGTCAGTGTGTAGGACAACTTTTAAAAATTCATAAAAAAAAATTCCAGTGACATCAATAAAAAATATTGACTTTAATATTCGCAAACGTAGTAAATCATATACTTACATATAATTACAGCCTATGTACAGATCTATAGACCAATACATACACAATTTAAAACAGTACAAGACATCAGCATAACATCAAAAAGATGAAGATCAATAGACGTACAGCTATCACCCTGGGCAGCCTGTCATGTTTTGTTATTATTGGTGGTAAGTTGCAGGCCATATTTTTACTGTTGGTGGTAAGTTGCACACAATTTTTTACTGTTGGTGGTAAGTTGCTCAGGACACGTTTTTTACTTTCTCATATATTCGAAGTATAGAGAAAGTCTTGTAATCGTGCAAAAAAAAATCGAGATTTTTGCAAATCTCGACGTTTCACATCCAGAGTTTCTTCTAGGCATCTCTTCGGGGGGGGGGGGGGGCCAAGCCCCCTCGAAAAAATTTTACCGCTCCCCCGAACGAAATGAAATTTATATAATTTATATAGAAAATATATACTTTTAACAGTGTCCGCCCCCCCGAAGAAAGTTTACCGCCCCCCGAAGATTTCAAGTGCCCCCCCGGAGAAAAAAGTCTGGAAGAAACACTGTTCACATCTCACTGATACGGAAAAACATAATTTTGCAATCTTGTCCGTATGTCTGTGTGTCTGTCTGTGTGTCTGTGTGTCTATAAACACGATAACTTGAGTACCATTACAGCTAGGTTGATGAAATTTCATATATAAGTATTTTATCAAAATCGTAGATCCGTATCAACTTTTGAGCGATTTCCGATAACCGCAAGTGGTACTTTTTCTACTTTGAATTTTTCAAAAGCCTATAACTTGAGTACTATTTCAGATAGATAAATGAAGTTTCATATGTGAGTAAAAGATCTAATTCTCTACCTTCTTTCAAATTTTGAGAAATTTTCGTTGACCGGAAGTACTAATTTACGCTACTTCCGATTTCTCAAAAAACTTATGTAAATTTTTAAAGTACTAATAATATTGCGCACTATTATGCACTTTTTTATTTGGCGTTCACTTGGTATGCAATTCTTTTGTCTACGAGATTTTATTCTATTTTTTAAACTTTAAGTATTTAAAATGGATTAAAAATCATGTCTATAGCCCGAGTTCCCATCCCCTGTTAATTTATATAAGAATATTCGAGAAAGTTTAGGGGAGATCACTCCCGGTTTATTTATTGTTTGTGGTAAGTTGCTCACAGTTTTTTACTGTTACTGGTAAGTTGCTCACAGTTTTTTACTGTGACTGGTAAATTTTTTTTACTGTTAGTGGTAAGTTGCAGGCAATAGTTAATTCTTGTTGTTGTTTTTTTTGTAAGTTTGACAGAATTTAGCTTTAGGGAAGAAATCACAGGTTTTGATAAGAAAACTTTACCTTTACTTAAGACACACGATCAGACTTTTGTTTTGATATTTGATAAAACTGCAAAAATACTTCTTAAAACTAACAGCCCAATGAATAAAGTTGCTTAGTAAATTAGTTATGTAGTAGAAAATGTAATTAAATGATGGATACAAAAAAACTATCTCAGAGACCAAACCAGTTCAACTATTGTCCCCTGATTAATTTTGTTTTCCTATTAAAATAAATTAACAGGAATAGATCAAAACACCTAAGTAGACTATGACTTGTTCTGTGCTTTTCTCCAGGAATACTTTATGCTGTTCTGGTTGCTGTGGTAACCCAGAAAGTGTCTGGTAAAGATGATGATTCCACACTTCTAGACTTTATTCCATTTTGGACTTTTGGCTTTGCGGTGAGCTATGTGTTCTTGTTTGTGTCAGTGTAGCGCTTTATTAGTGGTGTACAGTACATCTGTCTTGTCAGGGATTTCGTACATTTTTGTTGTGAGGGATGTACAGTACTTCTGTCTTGTCAGGGATTTCGTACATTTTTTTTGTGAGGGATGTACAGTACTTCTGTCTTGTCAGGGATGTAACATCTTTCTTTTGATGGATATACTATATCTATTAAACCTTCAACTATTTCTACAAAAATATTTCCAGTACATAATCCCTGGAATTCTCGGCTTCATAGCTGCATTCGTCCAGAAGAAATGGCTGGTGAGTACTTGACTCAGCTCATAATGATGAAGTTAAATGTCTAAAAAAGTTTAAGTTTAAAACTTTAGCTGTGTTTACCTTTATTCAATCTAAAAACCCTAATCATAACAAGCTTCTAAAGGCACTGAAAATAAGCAAATAAAACAAACTTACCCTTTTTAACAAAAGCTTTGACCGCTCAAATTTGTAAGAGATCTTGTGAGCGACCAAAGTCAACCGTGACAACGGTTCATTCTATAGCGAGCTGATTGTGCGATCGCTAGTATTTAATCTTGTTATATCCCCTTTTATTATTGAATAGAGTTAAAACCCGTTCATTAGATTGCGAGCTAGGTACTCGGGCAAACAACATTCAGCTTGAATCACAGCTCATGTCATCGGGTGATCGCGTCTAGCTAGTTGTCTCTCATTCTATTATTTTAATACGAGCCGACCCGCAGCGTATCATACGCCGCTATTTAGTTGTTTTATTTTCTACTTTTCAGTAATTCATAATTTGTAAATTCGACAGTACCAATGCTGCCACTGAAAATATTTGCTTTAAAACACTAACCCCCCCCCCCCCACTTTCCCCTAACCCCGACCCTACACCCCCCCCCCCCCCCCCCGTGAAAGCAGCCTCCTCTTAGTTATTTCTTAGTTACCTCCTGTAAGTTTAAAATCGAACTAAATTATCTGCCCCTAATAGAAACCCGGCTGTACGGCTCTTCGATTTAGCTTTGTAAAAATTTAGAGTGAACACCGCTCACCAGACAATGTTGGGGTGGGGTGGGGGTGGTAGTGATAGTGATAGAGAGAAAGAGAGGGGACTGCAAGGAGGCGCTTGCAGCTTGTTTTCTAACTGATCCCAGAAGAGAATTATATATTTATAGATAATAATCTATTGAGGGATCGTTAACATAATTATGATATCTCACTCAGTTTCGATACCGTTTAATTAGATATCAGTGACAAATCCAATGTTTAGTTGGATTCAAAATTAGATATGCATATGCATGAATTGCTCTCGAAATTTTGAATGAAATCGCTGCATTAGAATATGGTCAAAATTGATTTACAAGATTTTCGCCAAACCCACAAAGAAACAAACGGAATTTTTTAACAAAATAAAAGCTTGCAAAAACAAAATAAACATATATATATATAAATATATATATATATATATATATATATATATATATATATATATATATATATATATATATATATATATATATATATATATATATATATATATATATATATACATTACACATTTTTGCCTTTTGTCTTTTCAGTATGTGTTGGTGTTGATTATCAGTATCATATTACTGATGGGTATGGTAGGATTGATAAATCTCTTCTCGTTTTCGTTTTTCGTGGGAATGATGTCCTATAAAGATTTCTCATATTGCTCCACTATAAACGACCAGTGTGTTTGCAGGCAAGTACATATTTGTATAGCCCAGTTATAACCTAAAATAACTACATTCTCAAAATGTTATCGATAAATTTACTTAGGAACTCAGACCACGAAGATGACTAGGTTCTCCTAATGTTGGCGTTATATTCTCTTAGTCAGTCATATGACACAGAACGTTATAAGAATACCTGTGAGGACCTAAAGGAGATAATTGCCATCTGTATTGCCATTATCGTCATCGTGTGCCTGACCTGGGTTGTTCTGTTTGTTAAGTTCATCTTCTGCTGCTACTACACCTGCTGTGCTCGGGTGAGTCTCGTTTGGCTGGGTACTTTTGTGAGGGGGGGGGGGAGTCTGGCTTTGGCTGGGTACTTTTGTGGGGGGGGTGAGTCTGGCTTTGGCAGGGTACTTTTGTGGGGGGTTGAGTCTTGTTTGGCTGGGTACTTTTGTGGGAGGGGAGGGGGGTGAGTCTGGCTTTGGCTGGGTACTTTTGTGGGAGGGGGGGGGAGTCTGGCTTTGGCAGGGTACTTTTGTGGGAGGGTGAGTCTGGCTTTGGCTGGGTACTTTTGTGGGAGGGGAGGGGGGTGAGTCTGGCTTTGGCTGGGTACTTTTGTGGGAGGGTGAGTCTGGCTTTGGCTGGGTACTTTTGTGGGAGGGGGGGGGAGTCTGGCTTTGGCAGGGTACTTTTGTGGGAGGGTGAGTCTGGCTTTGGCTGGGTACTTTTGTGGGAGGGGAGGGGGGTGAGTCTGGCTTTGGCTGGGTACTTTTGTGGGGGGTTGAGTCTTGTTTGGCTGGGTACTTTTGTGGGAGGGGAGGGGGGTTGAGTCTGGCTTTGGCTGGGTACTTTTGTGGGAGGGGGGGGGGGAGTCTGGCTTTGGCTGGGTACTTTTGTGGGAGGGGAGGGGGGTGAGTCTGGCTTTGGCTGGGTACTTTTGTGGGGGGTTGAGTCTTGTTTGGCTGGGTACTTTTGTGGGAGGGGGGGGAGTCTGGCTTTGGCTGGGTACTTTTGTGGGAGGGGGGGGGGGGTGAGTCTGGCTTTAGAGTAAGAAAAAATGCGTGCCATTAATAAAGATATTTGATTTGTTAAAGATGATTTATTCCATGTTTTCTTTGCGTGTAGACAGTCAATACCTCTGATTTACTTTTAGGCAATGAGAAATGTAATTTAGAAATACTAGACAGTAAAATGTATACGTCTAGAAGTAAAATGTATACGTCTAGAAGTAAAATGTATACTTCTAAACAGTGAAGCCATGTAGAAATACAAGTCTTCTGTATAAGAGCCAAAGAAAAAGAAAACATACGCGTAAGATAAAATATTTCTATCTTATTTTTCAGACCACGACTTTTGCCGGTGTCGTACTGCAGTTAGTCGAACAGCCTCCACAAGGACTAAGCTGTCATTACCCACCACCACAAAACGGCCCCACATCCTATCTATACCTAGCACAACCACAAAACGGCATCACATCCCATCCATACCTAGCACAACCACAAAACGGCACCACATCTCATCCATACCTTGCACCACCACAAAACGGCACCACAACCCCTCCATACACATCACCACCAAACGGTGCCACTTTCACATTGACAACACCTCCTGAGAAAAATGTCCAGTTTTAAACGCAGATAAATATTAATGTACATCAATCTTTAAACTCTTATTTCCATTAAACGTATTTTACTAATATTTTAACATTTGTACTTGTAAAACCCACTTCTATTATAAAAAAAAATCTAGAGTTTATTTACATTGTCCATAATTAGGGGGTCATCAAGTTTGTTTACATTGTCCATAATTAGGGGGTCATCAAGTTTGTTTACATTGTCCATAATTAGGGGGTCAAAAATTTTGTTTACATTGTCCATAATTAGGGGGTCAAAAATTGTGTTTACATTGTCCATAATTAGGGGGTCAAAATTTTTGTTTACATTGTCCATAATTAGGGGGTCAAAATTTTTGTTTACATTGTCCATAATTAGGGGGTCATCAAGTTTGTTTACATTGTAAATATTTTGTGGGTTAGAAAGTTTACTTAAATATTGTGTGTGTCAGAATACTACATTAGCCCAAATGGTACTGTTACTCCAACAAACGATCACCCAATAAGATAATATTCTGAAAACCACGTACACTTTACATAATAAAGTTTTATTATAGATATATATCTATATATCTATATGTGTGTGTGTGTGAATGTGTGTGTGCGTATGTGTGTATGTATAGGACTTTACGCTGGTGTGTCTTACAATGATTTTAGTTTCAAAATTGTAAATATAAAACTACAACTGTTGGTTCTCGGAAACGTTATGGAACACACACACACACACATGCATGAGCCAAACACACACTGACACACAAGCACACACACACACAGTGTAAACGCTTAATGTCATGGGTTTTTTTTTCGCATCAGTTTGCCATCTGTGTTCAGTGGGTAAGTTATATGCTGCTAAATCTCCTCTTTGAGGTGTTCGATTTTTATTTCTTTTAAGCTGATTGGATGTCAAAATCAAAAGACGTTCGCGGAAATATATTTTGTAAGGGTTTCTCTACCTTCTGTTACTTGGGGCTTAACATTCCATCAACATCAATGTGACAGCCATCGTCGAATATTGGCAAAAAAGTCAATACAATTTAAAGGTTGAAAACTGTCCTTTTCTACTTAAAGCTTCTCTATTTAAGCTATTTCTCTCATTACAATGTTACTTATTCACCATAATATATCAGGCGTCCTATCATATACACTCCAAATCCCATAAAGCATACACACATACACAGAACATCCAACACAATCACAACTTCTTCGGGCCTGATTTAGTGTCATCTGTCCTGTCATGTTCACACTGTGTCATTTGGCATGTCATGTCAACTGACCACTAGATGAACGACAAAGAAACAAGCCATCACTCGCCAACGATCTCATACTCATAGCATTAGAACAAGGCGCCAACTTTCGGTTTCAATTTGAGCGTCAATAAAAATAAACCGGGAGTGATCTCCCCTAAACTTTCTCGAATATTCTAATATAACACTACGTGGGATGTCAACTCGGAATATAGACATGATTTTTGTTTACTTAAACTTTTAAAAATAGAATAAAATCTAGTAGAAAAAAAAATTGCGCACCAAGCGAGCACCAAAACCAAATGTGCGTAATAGTGCGCAATATTATTAGTACTTTATAAATTTACATGCGTTTTTTGAGAAATCGGAAATAGCGTAAATTAGTACTTCCGGTCAACGGAAATTACTCAAAATTTAATAGAAGGTAGAGAATTAGATCTTTTACTTACATGTGAAATTTCATTCATCTATATGAAATAGTACTCAAGTTATAGGCTTTTGAAAAATTCAAAGTAGGAAAAGTACCACTTCCGGTTATCGGGAATCGCTCAAAAGTTGCTACGGATCTACGATTTTGATAAAATACTTATATATGAAATTTCATCAACCTAGCTGTAACGGTACTCAAGTAATCGTGTTTACACACGGACAGACAGACAGACAGACAGACAGACACACAGACAAGATTGCAAAATTATGTTTTTCCGTATCAGTGAGGTGTAAAACGTCGAGATTTGTAAAAATCTCGATTTTTTTTTTTGCACGATTACAATACTTTCTCTATACTTCGTATATACGAGAAAGAAAAAATCGTTAATGTAAAGTGTTTAAATATTTCTCGCCCAAGATTTAAGGTGAGATATCGATACACTAGGCGCACCTATAATGGGACGACTAGCGTTTCACACAGAAGGAGGGAGGTGAAATACAGTACTTTAGTTATTAAGTTTCTGATGAACTGGTAATTGGTTATCTATTTCTTATGTAAGTAGTTATTTTACCACCTACCTCTCTCTCACTATATATATATATGTATATATATATATATATATATATATATATATATATATATATATATATATATATATATATATATATATATATATATATATATATAAAGCTCAATTCTGTAACGCATATGTTTGTCGTTGGCATTTCTACGGATTTAAGTGTTAGATCAATTATCGTGCGCAGTTGTCTAAATTTATGAGTTAAAAAATTACTATTAAAAGTGTTGGGAAATCATTTTCATTTTTCAAATTATAGTAATAATTGTCGGCATGTTCATTAAACACAAGTTTTAAAAAAATATCATCTTTTACAAAAATTCTAATTATGTTTTTATTTAGTCCTATAGCGCTAACTTCCCTTTGATAAATTAGGCAAAACACAATTACTTCCCTTTATGAAACCATAGCATTAGTTGAAAAGCATTTACTTTTTAATTACTTTGTTTTGGTGTTGGGAAAAAAATAATTACATAATTAGCGGGGATTGATCAAGTGCAAATGTTTTAGGTATTTTACGGATAAGCTTGGAGTATTATAATTGTTCATTAAATTGAAACAGGCGCGTTCGTTTAAGTGAGTGCAAAAACTATGAATAAGTTGGGGTACTATAGTCGTTTATTAAGCTAAAACAGGCGATTCTGCCCCGGGCGTTTATGTTCGCGTTAGTGTTTTCTTTGTGTTTAGGTGGGTTTGCGTTAGTGGTTGCGTTTTGATTTGGTTCGTTTTTGTTCTTTCTTTTTTCGTTTTTGTTTGTGTTTTTTTTGTTTGGGTTTGTATTTGTGTTTTTGGTTGGTTTTGCGTTTGGATTTGGTTTGTTTTCGTTTGCTTTTTCGTTGTTTTTTTTTTGGTATTGGTGTTTGTGGTTGGGTTTGTTGTTAGGTTTTTGTTTTCGTTTGTTTTTTCTTTGTGTTTGTATTGGTGTTTGTGGTTGTGGTTGGGTTTGTTGTTAGGTTTTTGTTTTCGTTTGTATTTCTAATTGTGTTAGCGTTATGTTTGCGTTTTGTTGTTTTGGTTGGTTGTGGTTTGGGTGGGCAATGCCGGGTTTATGATGATTTTTAAACACACAGGTAATGGTCTTTAACGGAAAGGTTTTTCACAGAAGCCAGAGCAGGGCCTGGCCGGGACGGCTAGTATATATATATAATCTATAATATAAGCGGGCAAGTAGTGTGTCAGTCCTTCCTTCCGTAACGCTATAGCTTTTGGAACCATAAAAGTAAACATTCGCACCATGCTGTGCTTTTCAGTGCACCGCAGTGTCTTATTATAAGTATTAGAGTAGGGTTTGTTTATATAGCGGCATAGAGCTATTTTATAATTGCCACGGTTTTTACTCTTTCGCATAACGTCAAGAAAATATTAAATACACGCAAACTGCTAAAACGTATTAAAAAGATTAATGTCAAATATCATTTTCGTTTAGGCTCCAAGAAAAAGTGGATACATTTTAATAACATAATAACAGCAGGGTAGAAAAATCAAATTAACTTAACTCTTTTCTAATTTTGACAAAGGAGGTAATTTAAAAATACATTAAACTCACGCTAATAAAAAATGTGAATGCAAATATACGTTCGTCATAGAAGGAATTAGTGTTGCAATAATATAATTAGCAAAATGTGAATGCAAATTATTCGGATGTGTAAGAGGAAATTATTGTTAGAAAATTTTAATTAGCATGGATTGATAAAAGGCAATCTTTTATTTATTTTATTTACTGAATGTAGGCCCTACTATTTATTACTTATAATTTTTAATCAACTATTCAGCACTATTATAGGCGCGTCATCACGTTCATTAGGTGCGCAATGGTTTTAGTTATGAAACTCTATTGTACATTTTTAAAATTTAAAGTACTGGAAAAAAAAATGCGTGAATGGATAAAGTGAAATATTGTATATATTATGGATACTGCCTATTATTTATACTGTTTTCTAATTATTATTCTATCTTTCGGGTTTTATAGGAGAGGCGTAGCGAGGGGGGGGGGGCATATGTCCCCGGGTGCCGACCTTAGGGGGCGCCAAAGTGGGTTGGAAAAAATTTGCGAGGGGGGAGGGGAGTGGTGGAAATCGAAAGTTTTAGGGCGGGGGGGGGGGGGAAGGGGTGCAAATCGAAAGTTTGAGGGGGGTGCAAATCACCGGAAAGGGCGCGATTTGGCGCTACGGGCTAGACTGTGAGCAATATACCTTTATGATTGCAATCAAATTGTGTTTATGTTATGAGTGTTGTGTTTGTTTTTTCGTTTTGTTTTTTTTTTTTTTTTTTTTTTTTGCGTTCGTTTGTGTTGTGTTTAGTTTTGTTCTTTTGGTACATTTAAAAAAGATTTACCGTGGCGGAGCACGGGATGCAGCTAGTCTATAATATAAGCGGGCTGTGTCTGTCCTTCCTTCCTTCCGTCCGTCCGTCCGTCATCGCTATAGATTTTGGGACTATAAAAGTAAACTACGCACCATGCTGTGCTTTTCAGTGCACCGCAGTGTCTTATTATAAGTATTTGAGTAGGGTTTGTTTATATAACGGCATAGAGCTATTTTATAATTTCCACTGTTTGTACAATTTTGCATAACGTAAAGAGAATATTAAATACACGCACATTGCTAAAACATATTAAAAGGATCAATGTCAAATATCGTTTTCGTTAATATTCCCAGAAAAAGTGGATACATATCAATAACATAATAACAGTACGGTAGAAAAATCTAATTAAACTGCTTAGCAATTTTGCCAATGGAGGTAATTCAAAGATAAATTGAACTCACGCTAAAAATGTGAATGCAAAATCTGCAAGACGGAATAATTGTTGGAATAATATAATTAGCAAAATGTGAATGCAAATTATGCAGACGTGTAAGAGTACATTATTGTTGGAATATTAATATTAGCATTGGTTGATAAAAGGCTATCTTTTATTTATTTTATTCACTGAATGTACTGTTTACTAATTATAATTTTTAATCAACTATTCTCCATTACTATATTAAGTCATCATGTTCATTAGGTGCGCAATGGTTTTAGTCATGAAACTTTATTGTAAATTTTTAAAAGTACTGAAAAAAATGCATGAATTTATAAAGTGCAATATGGTCGGTAAAACACGGATATTCTAAATAGTGCCTTTAATTTATTTGCGGAAAAGCTAGGGGTTTTATAACAGAGGCGTAGCAAGAGGGGGGGGGGGGAGGGTAAAAATCGAAAGTTTGAGGGAGGTGGGAGGGTGTAAATCGAAATTTTCCGCCGGCGCTCGGAAAGGGCGCGATTTGGCGCTACGGGATAGACTGTGAGCAATATGCCTTTATGATTACATTTAAATTGAGTTTATGTTGAGTGTTGTGTTTGTTTTTTCGTTTTTGTTTTTTCTTTGCGTTCGTTTGTGTTGTATTTAGTTTTGTTCTGTTCCCAACTTGGTACATTTAAAAAAGATTTACCGTGTGTTGTGGTTGTGGTTGTGGTTGTGGTTGTGTTGTGGTTGTGGTTGTGTTGTGGTTGTGGTGTGGTTGTTTTGTGGTTGTGGTTGTGTTGTGGTTGTGTTGTGATTGTGTTGTGGTTGTAATGTGGTTGTGTTGTGGTTGTGGTTGTGTTTTGTTTGTGTTTGTGTTTGTGTTGTGTTTTTGTTTGTTTTGTTCTGTTCCAAAGTTGGTATATTTTAAAAAGATTTACCGTGGCGGAGCACGGGATGCAGCTAGTATATATATATATATGTGTGTGTGTGTGTGTGTGTGTGTTTGTGTGTTTGTTTGGTTGCGTGTGTGTGAGAGTAATGTTTAACACATAGAATGGTATTTTATTATGAATCAATTTTTTTTCTTATCTGATGTGTATCTACAATTCATATAAAGATAATATTGTAACAGCAAACAAGACAATAATCTTCACTCAACAAAAAAGACAAAAGTCCACTGAAATGATCTGAGCAAGATTAATCTCCAGCAGGCAGATAGAGAATGACAAACAACAGGCCGGTCGCGCTTGGGGTTTTGTCAGGATTAGTTATTATAGGAGGTAGGTCATTTGACGTGGTATTATAGGAGGTAGGTCTTTTGATGTGATTAGGAGGTAGGTCTTTTGATGTGATTAGGAGGTAGGTCTTTTGATGTGGTATTATAGGAGGTAGGTCATTTGATGTGATATTATTCAAGGTAGGTCATTTAAAGATATCAATTGCAAGTCAGTTGATGGGTATTATTATAAACTAATTGAACATGTATAAAGTTTTACAAGTCTATGACAACCTTGCTTAAAAGAAAGTAAATAAATCGCGATGTTTTTTGACAGCCTAGAAAATTAAATATACTTATTGAATCTGAAAAAAAAACCTTGTTGGTTTTTATACTTGTTTATTCTAATAACTTTTAAAAGATTAGAGATAACTAAATTTAAAAAAAAAAAACAACAACCCAGAAGCAGATGTGACATTAAAAAATCGTGTGAAAGGGAAATAATACCTATTAAAATCTGAACTAAGTCTTTTAATTTATTTGAATTTATTATTCCTTACTTAGACGTCTAAAAGTTTAGTTAATTGTATAATCAAATTAGTGAAATTTAAAGCAAGTTTTATTTCGTTTGTGTGTGTGTGTATGTACAGGGATAGTTTTTGCTGTTCTCATGGCTGTGATATTTGACACGCTGAATGAACAAACTCTGAGGAATAATGATGGCCTGTATGCTTTCCCGTTTTGGAGTTTTGGGTTTTTGGTAAGCTCTTACTCTATTGTAGTAAACGGTTCCATTGTAACCACGTACATTGGACATCTCATGACATTTGACATCCCATCATTTGATAATTTGTTTCAGAGTCAGCTATTGGACATAACGAACTACTAACACAATTAATGTTTTAGATCTTTCAAACTTTTGTTTCAGTACATAATTCCTGGGATTCTTGGCTCTATAGCTGCCTGTGTCCACAACGTATGTATGGTAAGTTGTGGATTGTTACATTTTTCCTTTCTCTATACACGCTTAACTAAAACCTCGCTGGTAAAATATTTCAACGTGTGATTATCTTTTTTTTAAATTATACATTCGTTTGTTGGACCTATACTACATACATAACAATAGCTTGTTAAAACCAAATGACCCAAAGTAAAAATATACACAATAGGAGAAGTGCGGATACCACATGTGGTGACAAGTTAGAGTAGCCCACCGAATCCCTAGTGTAGGGCGCTCTTTAAAGCTAAGTTAGGCGCCATGACGCTCATTTGGGAGCCCGGGCTCCGAGTCACACGACCGCCATGGTGTCGGAGAACTAGACTAATGATGCTTGATCACTGATTCAAGTAGATCCCTGAACTCTATTTATGATCCCTAATTAACGGATCAAGGTTGAACAGAATTCTTTTCAGGCGTATATTTAACTAGCAATCTGTACCCGTTACACGGGCAATTCTGGTGACTGTTAGCTCTCTTCTCTTTACATATAGGCTACCCAGTTTTTCTTTTAGATATTTATCTCCGGGTAGGGCATTTAAAACTGTCCAGGGGAGCGTTTAGGGTGTGTGTGTGGGGGGGGGGGGGGGGGGAATTGGGGGTAGCGGATACTGGTTTTTCTGAGTTTTTTTTTTATGAAAGGGGAAGAAACGGTAGAGATGCCTGAAGAAACTGTAGATATCTACGGAAAGTGAGTAATAACATTAATTGTAATTCAGCTTTTTAAAAAAGTGATTATCAGAAAATAAGAAAAAGAAACATTGTATTGATCAGGAGCATTGAAATAAAACATTTTTAAGATTATGAAAAAAAACCCGGAAAGAAGGGGTTTTGTTTTATGTACGATCTATGTTTATACTTGTTTAAAATAACAAAGACTACTAATACCTATTAGAAAAATTAAAACCAAATTATATGCATTATTAGTCAACACCATATTAAATGCAGGCGCTGATTCATGTTTGCCTGTCGTCCCTACTGGGACATAGGCCGCTGACAAGAGCTTTCCAGACGTCTCTGTCCAGGGCTAGTATCTCCAACTGTCCCCATGTGTATCCAATCTTCTTGGTGTCTTCTTCCAGGTCACGTCTCCAGGTCTTTCTTGGTCTGCCTCTCTTCCTCCTGCCTTGTGGATTCCAGGTGAGGGCCTGTCTTGTTATGCTGGATACAGGCTTCCTGAGTGTGTGGCCAATCCATTTCCATTTTCTCTGGAGGATCTATACTTCCACTGGCAGTTGATTTGTCCATTGCCATAGAACATCATTTCTGATGGTTTTAGGCCAGCGAATTCGCAGGATCTTTCTGAGACATGCGTTTATAAATGATTGTATTTTCTTCTTATTTATAGCAGTTATTCTCCATGTCTCGGCTCCATAGAGTAAAACAGGTTTTACTAGTGTGTTGAAGATCCGGATTTTTATTCTAAGGGTTAAATCTCCCGAACCCCAAACATTTTTTAGTTGGTTGAAGACTGCTCTTGCCTTACCCGTCCTTATTTTTATGTCTGCTTCTGTCCCACCCTGCTTATCAACAATACTTCCAAGTTAGGTGAATCTATCCACTTCTTCTAGGGCTTCTTCTGCCAGTGTTATAGGGTTGTTGTTTGATGCATTGACTTTGAGAACTTTACTTTTCCCTCTGTGGATGTTCAGACCCAGGCTTGTAGAAAAATTTGCAACCCTGTTGGTTTTATCCTGCATTTGCTGTTGTGTGTGAGAAAGGAGGGCCAGGTCGTCAGCAAAGTCCAGGTCATCCAGCTGGCTCCACAATGTCCACTGTATACCGTTTCGCGTTTTCTCTGTTGACATCTTCATAACCCAGTCTATGGCCAGTAGGAACAGGAATGGTGAAAGTAGGCAACCCTGTCTTACTCCGGTCCGTACTGGGAAGGCCTCTGTAGTCTGTTGGCCATGCACTACTCTACATTTGAGACCTTCATATGAAGACATAATAATGTTGACTATTTTCTGTGGCACCCCGTAGTGTCTCAACAATTTCCACATTGACTGCCTATCCAGGCTATCAAAGGCCTTCTCATAGTCTATGAAATTAATATAGAGAGATGAGTTCCACTCTTGGGTCTGTTCAGTGATGATGCGCAGGGAAGCAATTTGGTCTATGCATGACCTTTCCTTCCTAAAGCCCGCCTGTTGATCTCGAAGCTGGGGATCTATGGCTTCCTTCATTCTGTTTAATAATATTCTGTTGAAGACTTTGCCTGGGATGGACAAAAGTGTTATCCCTCTATAGTTAGAGCATGCACTAAGATCGCCTTTCTTTGGAAGCTTTATGAGTAGTCCCTCCTTCCACTCCTCTGGTATTTGTTCATCTTCCCAGATTTTCTTGAAGAGTGTGTATAGTAGTGTGGTGCTAGTTTCGATATCTGCTGTCAGTGCTTCTGCCGGTATACCATCTATTCCTGGAGCCTTCCAATTTTTCAGCTGCTTTATAGCTCTATGTATCTCTTCTTTTGAAGGTGGGTTGCAGTCTATAGGGAGGTCACTTTCAGCTGGTGGTATGTCTTGCGTGCACTCTGGTGTTGGTCTATTCAGTAGTTCTTCAAAATGTTCTACCCATCTCTTCATCTGTCCTTGCGCATCAGGTATTGTCTTTCCATCTTTGGTTTTCACTGGCCTCTCTGGCTTACTGTACTTACCAGATATCTTCTTAATTGTATTGTACACGTCCCTAATATTACCATGGTACAGTGCTTCTTCCGCTTCTCTTGCCAGCAGTTCCAAATAGCTCCGTTTGTCTTTCCTTATGTGTTTCTTGACATTTTTGTTCGTTTGGGTGTATTCTTCCAGTGCTTTTAATTTCGTAGCCCGTGTGCGGCTGTTGTTTAATGTTGCCTTCTTTCTTTTTCTCTCTTCAATAATTTTCATGGTATCTGCTGATATCCATTCCTTCGCTTGTCTTTTGATAGGGCCTAGCACTTCTTCGCATGTTGATGTTAATATACTTTTAGTATTTTCCCATGTTTCCTCTATCGTCTCTTTTTCTATTAGTTCTTGTAGTACCTGAAACCTATTGGACATATGAAGTTTAAATTCGTTGAGTTTAGATGGGTCCTTTAGCAGGCCTGTGTTGTACCTGTATTTCCTTTTGTTTTCCAACATGTTTTTCTTCAGCTTGAGTTTTACTTTAGCTACCAGTAGGTGATGGTCTGAAGCAACATCAGCTCCTCTCTTGACGCGTACATCCTGAAGCGATCTCCTGAACTTTTTTATGATACATATATGGTCTATCTGGTTTTCTGTAGATAGGTCGGGTGATACCCAAGTAGCTTTATGTATCCTTTTGTGATGAAAGAGACTACCGCCAATGACTAAATTATTTGTGGCACACAAGTCAGCAAATCTTTCTCCGTTTTCGTTCATCTCACCTAAACCCTGCTGTCCCATACATTCTTCATATCCTCTGTTGTCGCTTCCAATCTTAGCATTGAAGTCGCCCATGAGTATAAGGATGTTTCTTCTTGGGCGGTACTGGATAATGGTCATTAGCCTGTTGTAGAATTCGTCTTTGTCCTCCTCTTTGCTGTCATTTGTTGGGGCGTAGGCCTGTATTATGTCCATGTTTATTCGTCTTATTTTAGTTTTAAAGGTAGCTGTTATGATCCGCGGGCAGTGTGCCTCCCATCCGATGAGAGCCCTTTGTGCTTGGTTTGATAGCATGAGTGCAACTCCTTGAGTATGTGGTGCATTTTCATCCTCATGACCTGAGTACAGCAGTAGCTCTCCTGATAACAGCCTTTTTTGTCCTGAGCCAGTCCACCTTGATTCGCTGACACCCAGGATAGCTATTTTATAGCGTCTCATTTCTGCTACTACTTGGGTTGCTTTTCCAGCTTCGTACATCGTGCGGACATTCCAAGCTCCAATATTGTTGGTGGTCCTAGTGGAAATAATGGTGGTCGACCTGGTAGTTTCCAATATATATTGGCTTTCACCACCCTGCTTCATAAATTCTCCATCGGGAGATCCATTTTTCCCCTGGTCCGAGCTGTCTTTGTTTCTCTCTGTCTGCGTTTCTGTAGCGATAGTTGTTTTACGAGATAAGGTTGCTGACCTTATGCTCAACCCCCAACCTGGAGGACCAGGATGCTAGCTTTCGTCTGACCCCTACCCGCGCAGACCTTCCCAGCTTGGTTGAACCTGCCAGGAGTTAACACTCCCGCTGGTATAGCTCTGGGGGTCGTCAGGGTACGCAAGCTGCCAAGCCACGACAAGGCCCTAGCACCAGATGACAGAGGCGCTGATTAAGAGGCTTAAAATTGAGTGACTTAAATGATTTTGTTAAAAACCCCGAATAGATATAAAATTAGTGGTGTAGTTTACATTGAGAGTCCGCGTTAAAAACTTAAGTTACGCGAATAGGCCCTATTATTTCAAATTAAATTTTATCCCAAATTAGCCAATTCCAAAGCTAAGGCAACAAAGATTTATATAATATAATTAAGGATTGTATACATTTCATGGCGTACGTAGAACTAAATCAAATTTGAATGAAAAAGTTCATTTCTTTATATTCTAAAATTGGAAGATGACGCCATTAGTTGTGTATTCTTTCCTTAGTGTAATGACGTCATTGTTTAATGCGTTCTTGTCACGACAATTAACGCTTTAGTTAGAAATCTGTTTCTACATTAGAATAATCTTTTATTTTTATTTTCCTTCTTTAAAGAAAATTTAGTTCATACATTTATACCGTTCACCATATTATATTTAACAAAAGTCTGTATCTTTAAGTTCTCCATATATCGCTGAACATACTGACGACGTTGCCACAAATATTGTGGACTGAGACAAGTGCGCACATGGTCTTGTATATATTAGAATACTTTTTTTTTACGTCATGCGAAAGACTAAAACCTATGTGAACTATAAAAAAAAATTAATTCGTTATATAAATAAACCTTACTCCATCAACTACAATTACACAATACAATGCAAGTAAAACACTGCATGAGTTGGTGTTTACTTTTATTTACTTTTATACAGCTATGACGGAATGACACACTACCTGACCGCTCATATTATAGATATACGAGCCGACCCGCGGCGTATCATAGGCCGCTATTTAGTTGTTTTATTTTCTACTTTTCAGTAATTCATAATTTGTGAATTCGACAGTACCAATGCTGCCACTGAAAATATTTGCTTTAAAACACTAACCCCCCCCCCTTTCCCCTAACCCCGACCCTACACCCCCCCCCCCCCCGTGAAAGCAGCCTCCTCTTAGTTACCTCCTAGCTCATGGTTGCTAAACCGAAAAGTCTCGAGTTCGAACCCTCGGGCAGATGAGGCTCGTTAGCTGGGGACAGCCACTCTTCTAGGAGAGACAACTCCAAAATTAAACAACTGCTGCCTTGTAGTTTGTTCTTGGTTGGACAAAGGCTATGGAAGCAAATCCAAAACGAAAAGCAGGCTGAAATCGGAGTCAATGGCCTCAATGGCGCATAACCAGTTGACACGTAACGCTTAATTGTGTTGGAGGCGTGGTCGAGTCGGCAAAAAGCTCATGGTTGATAACTTCGAACAAAGTCTCGAGTTCAAACCCACTGGCAGATAAATCTCGATCCCCTTCAACACTAATAATTAAGAACGAAGAAGAAGAAGAAGAAGAGTTACCTCCTGTAAGTTTAACATCGTTTCAAACTAAATTATCTGCCAAAAATAGCCGTCACTAAACCCGGCTCTACGATTTGTAAACATTTAGCGTGACCACAACTCACCAGACCATGTGGGGGTGGGGTGGGGTGGGGTGGGGGTGGTAGTGATAGTGATAGTGATAGACAGAAAGAGAGGGGACTGTAAGGAGGCGCTTGCAGCTTGTTTTCTAACATCTCCCAGAAGAGAATTATATATATAGATACATAAATAAACCACATATATATATATATATATATATATATAAATATATATATATATATATATATATATATATATATATAAATATATATATATATATATATATATATATATATATATATATATATATATATATATATATATGCATATAATTTCAGTATATTGTAGCTTTGATTTTTGGCCTGCTATTTTTGATTGCAATGGGCGGTGTTAGTTTCTTCTTTGGAGTTCCAATGTATTTGATCATAGCAGCCGACCAAGTTTTTCAATCTAACTGCAGGTTGGTGCCATTTCACCGTTATTTTATCGGTCTCCTGTCATCTTTGCCATTGACTTAGGACCACTGTTTCTTTTTTCCGGGTAGGGGGGGGGGGGGCGTTGCTTGAAACTTTCGAAAGTGGTGGACTGAATTTTCCGGGGGAAGTAGGCAGAAACCGGTAAAAGTATATATTTTTATCTATTTCGCTGGGTTGTGGGGGGGGGGGGGGGGGGGTATATATCGTCTACAGCCCCTCCTATCCCCCCCCCCCCCCCAAAGAAACTCTGCTTAGGACAACATTTACTCCTTTTTTGCAGGTTTGATTATTTGAATTATCAGACTTGTGAGAACTCTCCTGAACTCCGCCCCATGTTTATTGCTACGTGCGTGATAGACGTCCTTAGCGGGATTGTTTTGTTCTGTGTCTTTATCCAATGCTGCTACTACACCTGTTGTGCGAAGGTAAGTCGCCACGGTAGGGTTAATTTTCCAGATTTTTTTTTTACAAAACTCTAAACAAAATGGCTGACTTGATTTAAATGTAGGTGTGTGTGGAATATAAAGACTGAGTTACGAATCATTGTTTACATTCCAACGATTCCTCTCTCAAACATCTCCTGACATGAAACTAAACCTTGTTTTTTCCGAGTGTGAAAATGTGTGTAGTGAGGGGGGGGGGGGGTGATGACACCATTAAACAATAATCGTAAATTTGATTGAGGAAGATGGCTTCAGGGATATCACCTTTTGTCGATGTCATCACACTTTTTGTATTGATTTGTTATGCATTCAACATATATTTATTTTATTTTTATTTGGAGGGTGGAATTGACGTCGTGTGGTGCCGAAGCCGCTGATCCAGTGGTGCTATTATTTACATTTATTCCAGGACGTGATTACATCTGGCGTTGCTATACAGTCAGGACCCCAGACGAATATTTCTGTCAGTCAAACTTCACAGCAACAAAATGCTCAGTTAAATCCCTACCCCGTGAACACGGTACAACCATATGGCGCCCCATATTACGGGCAAAACTGGTACGGCGCTCCTTATGGGCAAAATGTATACAGCACCCCACCAGATTGGCAAAAATATTACGGCGCCCCTAACAGGCAAAACGCATCAGGCACCCCTGACGGGCAGAATAACCGCAGCGGCTACCAACAAAACGCCCCATCTACAGACACCGCCTCACCCGTTGAGATGCAACCACTTCAAGACGTCAGTGAAAGCAATAAGTAACTTTGTTACAGGAGGGGATGGAGAGAGAATTAGAGAGATAAATAGAGAGAATATGAGAGAACGAGAGATAAGAATATAATATTGTAGTTTTGATGTTTTCTATTGCACGGTCACTTTATTAAAGCAGCCAACATTATAAAGTATATAAATAATTATCTTTTTCACTTCGTATTTCTTACTCTGTTAATTGTTGTGAAGTATGAATCACATCATCTTTTTTTATTCTTTTGGTGCACAAGACAAGCTATTTCCAGAATACTTCTGGAGAGTTTTCTGCACCAAAAAAAAAAAAAAATTTAGGAGAAGCAACCCCAATTAAGCTATAAAAACACCTGGGATATATTGATAGGGCGTCCAGCGCACATGGACGGGGTACTACTTGATCCAACGGGCAAAGTGATCTGTTGCGCCCCGTGCTTTCAATGGCGCCTACGTTCTCAATAAAGAGTGCCATACACTGTATATACGGTGGGTCACTATATTCGATGACTAAACCTAATGACGTGAAAGTATGTTTTTGGTCAGTGAACTGTATTTTTCTCGACATGAAAATGTATACTCAGAGGCGTCGCGAGGAGAGGGCGGGATTTCGGACTGCACCGAGTGACACCATTTAGAGAGGTGACACCATGGCAAAAAATGACATAACGTATAGAAGAAACATGCTTTTTGCCAGTTCAATTAATGATCAATTAGAGTTAATCCATTTTAAATAACTGACTATAGATAAACAACTATTAACTGATCACATTTTAAAAACTATCACCGGAGGGGGTGGGCGAGGGGGGGGGGGAGACGACACCAACTGCAAAACTTGCAGAGGAAAAGGTTTTGATGAATATTTTGATTCAACGACGGAGAGGGGTGACACCAAAATCTAATAATTTACAATGAAAATGATGCTTTTTGCCCATGAATTTATAGGTGGATTGTGCGCATAAATTGTCGCCATTTGGCGAAAAGGGAAAGGGGTGTCACCAATTGCAACTATATATAGGGGTATATATATCTTATATATAAGCCTATATAGACATATATAGACATTATATATATATATATATATATATATATATATATATATATATATATATATATATATATATATATATATATATAATTTCCGGATAAAGGGGTGACACCATGAGGTACCGCACCGGGTGACACCCGACCTAGCGACGCCACTGTGTATACTTATATAATGTTGACGTCTCCTAAACTATAGCTCATTGAAATTGACACACTAATTGTACTATATACACACTTATTTTATAATATGAAAATACTTTCAACGCTTTAACGTAACAGACCTTGCATTTACCATTTGTTTTCAATCAATATGAGAAAACAGACCTTGCATTTAACTTTTATTACATGAGGAGACAAACTCAAACGTAGTGTCAAAAAAAAATCTTTTCATGTTAAAGAAAATGTTAAGTTGTCGGTTCTTGTGGTAAAATGGATGAGCTTTTAACACCTACTATCTACAGTCATAGCAAAAACTATAGATGCATAGAAGGGCGATAACATGGTTGTTGATAAATGTTAAGGATACAACAGTGATCTCCCGCCAAGGTTTTAAAGCGAGGCGAGTGGTTGCCCCTTGGACCTGAGAGACAAATTACAGTATACGATCTTAAAGCCAAGCGAGTGCCCTTAGCTGTAGCGGATTGAAAGTGGGGGGAGGGCTGAGAGAGCAGCAGTCAGGGGCCCCGATTTCATGGGGCCACCAAATTTTCTCTTACAAATTACAGAAATTTATAGTTTACAATGTAATTGTTGGTTTTCTCTATAAAAACAAATGTTTGAATGTTGAATTGCAAGATTATTCCAATAGGTTTAACCAAATATAAAACACATGCAGACACTTAAGTATAGCTACCAGCTGTAATCACCTCCTACCCAGACATTGCTTATATAAAACTCTGAAATGACATAGTCCGAACCAGCATTTGCTTATGACAATAAAATGAGATTATTTTAACATTATAAAAACACAAACAGCTGCCGAATTCGGCCAAATGATTGACACTTCAAAAAATAAATAAACATAAATTGAAGTTATCTCGTCAGATCGCATCAGATTGCATAACACGGTGGTAACAAATCATAAAAAACAATAATACTGTACAGGGTCTCAACTGTGAATTATTTCTCACTCGCAAGCATTCAGTTAACCAGCACAACAGGCTAACGCTAGAAATCAATGAAAAAACATCCTAACCGTCTTTGCTCACCGGCTACATTACTAAGAAAAGTATAGAAAGGTGCTTTACATTTATTGTTTTTAGAAGTGAGGTTTTGGATAGTTTAGGTCCAAGGTATCTAGATCTAATTATTTTGTATTAAAACTCCCTAGATGCATTTGGTGATACACTCGTCTTTCTTAGTTGCCCCTTAAGTATGGTGATCATACGGCAGTTAGTGGCAGGTTAATGGGGGGGGGGGGGGAGAGCAGGTAAGAGGGCCTCCAATTTTTAGGGATCCCCATATTTACTCTTGCATAGTTATTGTAATGTTCAAATGACAAGACATTTTATGTACTTCTACTTCTGTCCGGTCGTTATCAATGTGGACAGTCGGGGCGCCACTGGTCAGTGTGGACAGTCGGGGCGCCACTGGTCAGTGTGGACAGTCGGGGCGCCACTGGTCAGTGTGGACAGTAGGGGCGCCACTGGTCAGTGTGGACAGTCGGGGCGCCACTGGTCAGTGTGGACAGTCGGGGCGCCACTTGTCAGTGTGGACAGTAGGGGTGCCACTTGTCAGTGTGGACAGTCGGGGCGCCACTGGTCAGTGTGGACAGTCGGGGCGCCACTGGTCAGTGTGGACAGTCGGGGCGCCACTTGTCAGTGTGGACAGTAGGGGCGCCACTTGTCAGTGTGGACAATAGAGGCGTCACTTGTCAGTGTGGACAGTAGGGGCGCCACTTGTCAGTGTGGAGAGTCGGGGCGCCACTGGTCAGTGTGGACAGTAGAGGCGCCACTTGTCAGTGTGGACAGTAGGGGCGCCACTTGTCAGTGTGGACAGTAGGGGCGCCACTTGTCACTGTGGACAGTCGGGGCGCCACTGGTCAGTGTGGACAGTAGGGGCGCCACTTGTCAGTGTGGACAGTAGGGGCGCCACTTGTCAGTGTGGACAATAGAGGCGTCACTTGTCAGTGTGGACAGTAGGGGCGCCACTTGTCAGTGTGGACAGTAGGGGCGCCACTTGTCAGTGTGGACAGTAGAGGCGTCACTTGTCAGTGTGGACAGTAGGGGCGCCACTTGTCAGTGTGGACAGTAGAGGCGTCACTTGTCAGTGTGGACAGTATGGGCGCCACTAGTGTCGTGATTTTGATTTTCCATTCGACTGTCCTCCGCCATAATTCCCCCCTCCCTTTTTCGTTATCAAACTCGTCCATGGATTTTGTTTTCCCATTTTCTAGATCCTCTAGCCTGTTTTTACTTTAAACACTGGGTTAAGCTACAAATAGTCTAGGTCACCACCGTCTATGAGAACAACACCAATAGTTTTTTAAACTTAAATATCAACTAGCATCTGTTTTCTACTTCTTAATGCCGAAAAGTTGAAAATAAAAAAAAAACCCACTTCTACAGCAGCTTTCAAATTATTTAAAATGAGACCAGAAATAAAAATAATAATTGCTTTAGTTGCAATAGTAACACATGTCATTAATTATCTGCACACTACACATACAGAGCAGCTACTTGTCAATATTTCTGCACGTTTTAGAGTACAAAATTTGTGGACAATGTATACAAAATAAATTACAAAACTAATGTATTCTATATATATTCTATATCGTAAAAGAAAAGTAGTTCTGGAGAAACTCCCCTGTTCCATTGTTAGTGTGTAGATTATTATGTTGCTTAACCCACACCTGGCTATATCGTTCAGGTAATAAAATGCGAATAAAGAAATCATGATCACCCCCCCCCCCCCCCTTACACCAGCCCAACAAAGTTGTAGCCGCAATATTTTTAAAAAAATGCAGACGTTTAGAATTGGCCGTGCCCAACACTTTTGAAAAAAAAACCTTTGTGAAGTGGGAGGGGGGTTTTATTAAAATTCTCTCCTATTCAAAGCATTTGAATTGAAGGTGTTCTTTTTTTTTCAGGTTTTTTTTTTTTTGCTACGTAACGGCGGGGGATTGTGTTGAGTGATGGGGGGGGGGGGGGGGGGGGCGGTGAGGTTACACAAAGATTCACAGTTTCTCACCATGCAACATTTTCAATACCATATAAGGATAATTTCACGTTCTTTGTTCTCGTTCTTTATTTTCATTGTCAACTTCACTTTTTTACTTTCTCGTATATACGAAGTATAGAGAAAGTCTTGTAATCGTGCAAAAAAAAAATCGAGATTTTTACAAGTCTCGACGTTTTACATCTCATTGATACGGAAAAACATAATTTTGCAATCTTGTCCGTATGTCTGTGTGTCTGTCTGTGTGTCTGTAAACACGACAACTTGAGTACCGTTACAGCTAGGTTGGAGAAATTTCATATATAAGTATTTTATCAAAATCGTAGATCCGTATCAGCTTTTGAGCGATTTCCGATAACCGGAAGTGGTACTTTTCCTACTTTGAAATTTTCAAAAGCCTATAACTTGAGTACTATTTCAGATAGATAAACGAAATTTCACCTGTCAGTAAAAGATCTAATTCTCTACCTTCTGTTAAATTTTGAGTCATTTCCGTTGACCGGAAGTAGTAATTTACGCTACTTCCGATTTCTCAAAAAACTAATGTAAATTTTTAAAGTACTAATAATATTGCGCACTATTATGCACTTTTTTTATTTAGCGTTCACTTGGTGTGCAATTCTTTTGTCTACGAGATTTTATTCTATTTTTAAGACTAAGTATTTAAAATGGATTAAAAATCATGTCTATAGCCCGAGTTCCCATCCCCTGTTATTTTATATAAAAATATTCGAGAAAGTTTAGGGGAGGTCACTCCCGGTTTATTTTAAAACTAATATACAAATAGAAAAAAAACCATAAAAATAAACATAACACGAGAAACCATTACACATACAAAGCTTTCACGCTTTATATTATTTTGACCGGCTAACGAATAGTATTACAACAAACATATTGAATAAACTAGTACTAAATGTAAAAAAAAAATGTAAAAAGACTATATCTAATGCACTCACAAACATAACATGTTGTAATTTGTTTAAATTGAAAAAAAAAACTTTTTTTTTTCAAAACCCGATCAGGTCAGAAATAACTATTCAATGTTTGTATTTTGTGTTTGTATATGTATGTATTTATATATATATATATTATATATATATATATATATATAAATATATATATATAGAGAGAGAGATAGAGAGAGAGAGAGAGAGAGAGAGAGAGAAAGGGGGGGGGAGCAGAAATTTTTTTGCGGGGCGGCCCTTTTTTTCTAGTTCCGCCACTGTTTTGCAACTCAATAAAACTCAATAATAAACATTGAACGTAGCTGGAAATGTTGAAACCTTTGCCTAAATAGATCGATGAACTCATGCGCCGGGTGCGCTAGTCACTGTACATTAATAGAGTAGTTAAATAATGTGCAGCTGTTCCATACACGTTGCTGGATTCTGGGAACTGGCTCATGTTTTCTCATGTAAGATGGTGTGTTTGTTTTCGTTCATGGTGGAATGTGTGGTTAGGTGTTTATACAATCAGGATTCCTGAATCATAGGCTGTCCTGTCCCTATTGCGCCATACAGCGAGTTGAGGCGATCCCATTACCCGTCTTTTTCTATTGTAATATCTTCGTACGCTATCGCATCGACGCTAGTCACGGTCACGGTACACGAATGCCTGAGATTTAAAAACTAATCGAAGTTTCAAGTTTTAATTATTATTTTTTTCAGCCGTAAGTTTCATGTTAAAGAACGTCATGAATCTGAACTCTTTGGATATTGTATAATTATAAATCTTTGCTGTTAGTTGGTATGTCTTTTGTAACACAAACCTTTTTGTTAGCAAACATGTAGATTTATGTAGACAACATTTATAGCTTCATACAAGTCACACTAATGCCGTTGTGTAAATACAATCATCGTGTATGTACATAATCAATTAACATACGTCGTGTATTATAAAAAAACGTTTTAGCACACATTGATATCATAACAACCATATTAGTTTCGGGAACGTAAATCGTTGCTATTCTCCAATTAGTTTGATAAACCCTATAGCCATTGATATATGTGAATCATTATCTATTATAATCTGACATGTCTCTACAATTTAGCAAAACAATTTTGGCACAACAAAGAAGACAAACATCCACTGAGCTGCTCTGAGTAAGATTGGTCGCCTACTGACAACAAGAAAATGATAAAAGACAATGCTGTCACGCTTAGTGTAGCTTCAGGATTTGTGATTGTCGGAGGTAGGTCATTTGGAGTGATATTATTTGTTTTAGGTCATTTGATGTGGTATTATTGGACGAAGGTCAATTGAGGTGATTTCATTTGAGGTAGAATCGGGCTATTTGGTGTAGGCCTACTATTATGCATGTCAGTTTTTATGTTATTTGTGGTATATTATATGATCTGCTATATTATTGGAAGTATGTCAGTTTTTATGTTATTTGTTGTATATTATATGATCTGCTACACATTTTTTTTTATTTAAAAAAATCGTTTGCAACCGACGCTGTTGAAATTAGTTAAATCTATCACGGTTTTTTTTCTAGAATTTTTTTTTTTTAAATTACAAGACCACTCGTTATCCTTGGATAACTGTGGGTTTGGGGGTCATTCATAAATTACGTCACGCTTATTTAATTTTTTTTATCCCCATTGTCACACACGGTCACAAAAAACTAAAACAAAATCTAAAAACACGTCACACCTCAGCCAACATGCTTTTGTCTGAAATCGTTTAGGACAGAAACTAAAAAAAAAAAAACAATGACTGCATGGGTTTCGGGCCTACAGCTTTTTAAAAAAGTGACTAACATGCTTTCGACTCTACCAGACTGCCAGAAATACGGTTAGAGAAAATATATTGAGTTTATTTACTTAGCCTCCGTACGAAAGTAAAATCCAGTAAAAAATGTTAATGAATTAAATTATATCATAATCTAACCAATTCAATTGCTAAAAAAACCAAAGATTTATATCAAACTAGCGTACCCGACCCCCGCGCGTTGCCGCGGGGATAGAAGAAAGTTTGACGAAATATATTAGGATTTCACCAACGCGTTATCTATATATATAAAGCAAAGTGGTCAAGTGCCCGATAGGGCACTTCCCGGCGCCGAAGGCGCGTCAAATTTGGCACGATGGTGCCTTGGGGCGATAGAACACGAGAGGCGGTGACGGTTTGCCGAAAAGTCTACGGAGAGGGGGTCAAAACTGACCTCGACTGACCGGCGCCTTATATGGGCTATATTACGAAAAAAAAATTTCCTCCGACGACCCCCCTTGATATTTTGTGAGGTGGTAGGAGAACGCCTTGGGGTGTCACAAAAAACTCGGCATATCTGGGAAAACTTCGTAAAGGGGTCAAAACTGACCAGTTGTATTTCCCTATATAATCTTTGTATTTTATGGGAAAAACAGAGGGTGATTTCAAAACGAATTTGATGGCACTTACCTTCTTTACATCTTGCTAATTTTTTTTTATACACCTCTAAAGATGACTACGCCGTATGGAAAAACTGTTGGTCAGACTTAAAGCCCTCCAAGAGGGCGAAAAATGACCGTTAGTGAAATTCTCATTATACGAGATTTGGTCATTTGGTCTATGAACAGGGGATGTAACTTTTTAATGTAATAATTTTTAAATATTTTGTAATCTCTTTTTAAGAAAAAAACAAAAATCATAAAGTATAGCATTGTTTTAAATAAATATTTTGTTACAAATTAAGTTTTGCATTGTACTGATATTGTAGAAATTATTGCGAAAGTAATTTATTATAATATTAGTTTGATACCATTAAGTAATCCCTTGCAGTTCTAATAACCGCGCAAGTAATAAGTTTGCGAATATTCCATCAATATTTCAGCGACATCAAACTACTCCACTGTATAAATTTAGGCCCTAAAAAAAAAGAAAAAAAAAGCATTTAACAAAGCAGCCAATCACCTACTAATTAATCATTCAAATTCTCAATTTTCATGAAAACCTAAGCGAAGCTAGGCAGTATGCCTAGTCAATTATAATTATATGTTCTTAGACGCGTGACATTCTTTTCTAAAAATGAGTTATTTAAATGTAAACAATGCCTGTTCTTGGATCATAAATATCAGGACACGGGTTTACCTACACTACCGCATGAAAACCTTGAGTGTACATTAATCACTCACCGAAATAATGTGGTAGAACACACTTCGGTGACCGCCTCTGTGTCAGAGACGTAGAGGGGCGCTCTCAGGGCCCCCACCCCACGATTACACTACCACATAGGCGCGGCGAACGACCCCTGGCTCCTTAAAACTAACTGGCGCCATCGGCCAAATAGCATCCTGTGAATAATGATGCAGATTTCGTCATTCGCTAAAGTGACACAAATGAACAGGATTTTTTTCTTTAACACGTAAAAAAATTATTTGATGTGTTTTAAACATCAGTGTGACTGATGCAATATGCTGGCGTTACTAACGGTCTATTATTAGATGCTCGATCTCAATTTCTGACTGGATTGTCTAATAATAGATGCCCCCGGGGGGCGACTCCCTTGCAATATTAAACAATATTTTTTTGCATAACCCTACCATTGAGTGATCTAATCATCTCCTCAAAGTTTCATGGTACACGGATGAACGGTGTGAATCCGAATTTTTTATAAACCGTATATAGAGAAAAATCGCAGCCGCCCGTGGCGCCGCCCTTACGAAATTAAAAAAGGATTTTTTTTTACAGAACCCTTCCCTTAATTGTTCTTATCAACTCCCCCAAAGTCTCATGGCTATCGGATAACGGTGTCACAACAACATTGACTTATTTTTATAAACCGTATATAGAGAAAAATCGCACCCTCCCGTGGCGCCGCCCTTGCAAAATTAAAAATGATTTTTTACAGAACCCTTCCCTAGAGTTTTATAATGAACTCTCCAAAGTTTCATGCCTATCGGATAAACGGTGTAACTGCAATTCACTTTTATTATTTTTATATACCGTATATAGAGAAAAATCGGACCCTCCCGTGGCGCCGCCCTTGCAAAATTAAAAATTATTTTTTACAGAACCCTTCCCTAGAGTGGTATAATGAACTCCCCAAAGTCTCATGGCTTTCGGATGAACGATGCCAAACCAAAATCGACTTTTATTTTTATATACCGTATATAGAAAAAAAACAAATCGCGCCGTGTCGGGGCGCCACCCCTGCGAATTTTAAAAATTATTTTTCGCATAAACCTCCCCAGGAATATTCTCAACAACTTCCCAAAGTTTGACGGCGATGTGATGAGAGGTGTAGTAATGCATAAAGGACACACACACACATACATTGCTTTATCTATAATATAAGCGGGCTGAGCGTGTGTCAGTCCTTCTGTCATCGCTATAGATTTTGAAACCATAAAAGTAAACATCGCACCATGCTGTGCTTTTCAGTGCACCGCAGTGTCTTATTATAAGTAATAGAGTAGGGTTTGTTTATATAACGGCATAGAGCTATTTTATAATTTCCACTGTTTGTACAATTTTGCATAACGTAAAGAGAATATTAAATACACGCACATTGCTAAAACATATTAAAAGGATCAATGTCAAATATCGTTTTCGTTAATATTCCCAGAAAAAGTGGATACATATTAATAACATAATAACAGTACGGTAGAAAAATCTAATTAAACTGCTTAGTAATTTTGCCAATGGAGGTAATTCAAAGATAAATTGAACTCACGCTAAAAATGTGAATGCAAAATCTGCAAGACGGAATAATTGTTGGAATAATATAATTAGCAAAATGTGAATGCAAATTATGCAGACGTGTAAGAGTACATTATTGTTGGAATATTATTATTAGCATTGGTTGATAAAAGGCTATCTTTTATTTATTTTATTCACTGAATGTACTGTTTACTAATTATAATTTTTAATCAACTATTCTCCATTACTATATTAAGTCATCACGTTCATTAGGTGCGCAATGGTAGTTTTAGTCATGAAACTTTATTGTAAATTTTTAAAAGTACTGAAAAAATGCATGAATTTATAAAGTGCAATATGGTCGGTAAAACACGGATATTCTAAATCTTGCCTTTAATTTATTTGCGGAAAAGCTAGGGGTTTTATAACAGAGGCGTAGCAAGAGGGGGGGGGGGGGAGGGGGGAAATCGAAAGTTTGAGGGAGGTGGGAGGGTGTAAATCGAAATTTTCCGCCGGCGCTCGGAAAGGGCGCGATTTGGCGCTACGGGATAGACTGTGAGCAATATGCCTTTATGATTACATTTAAATTGAGTTTATGTTGAGTGTTGCGTTTGTTTTTTCGTTTGTGTTTTTTCTTTGCGTTCGTTTGTGTTGTATTTAGTTTTATTCTGTTCCCAACTTGGTACATTTAAAAAAGATTTACCGTGTGTTGTGGTTGTGGTTGTGTTGTGGTTGTGGTTGTGTTGTGGTTGTGGTTGTGTTGTGGTTGTTTTGTGATTGTGTTGTGGTTGTGTTGTGGTTGTGGTTGTGTTTTGTTTGTGTTTGTGTTTGTGTTGTGTTTTTGTTTGTTTTGTTCTGTTCCAAAGTTGGTACATTTTAAAAAGATTTACCGTGGCGGAGCACGGGATGCAGCTAGTATATATATATAGAAATATAGATAGATAGATAGATATGTAAGGGCTAAAATAGTTTAATAAAGAAACTCAATTATTTAGTGTGTTTTTATACTTCTTTTTCTTTTTAACTAATTTCTTTCCGTTAAATTTTGTTTTTCGGTATAAATTGCCTTTAATTTAGAAAGATTTCTTTAAGTTTCAAGTGTCGTCAATAACAATAAATTAATAATGGTCTGGAAATAAATTTGCGTATAACACTCTGAGGAAAAAAACATTTTTCTCTACATGAATAGCCTACATATTTTGCAGCTCTCCTCATAGTGCAAATTATCCACTTTTTAATCGTTTGTTTTTTCTGTAGGTGGTAATTTTTGTTTTTTCCGTAGGGGTAATATTTTTTTTCCGTAGGGGTAATTTTTGTTTTTTCTGTAGGGGTAATTTTTGTTTTTTCTGTAGGGGTAATTTTTGTTTTTTCTTTAGGGGTAATTTTTGTTTTTTTTTCTGTAGGGGTAGTTTTTTGCTTTTTCTGTAGGGGTAACTTTTATTTTTTTTCTGTAGGGGTATTTTTTGCTTTTTCTGTAGGGGTAATTTTTGTTTTTTCTGTAGGGTAATTTTTGTTTTTTCTGTAGGGGTAATTTTTGTTTTTTCTGTAGGTGGTAATTTTTATTTTTTCCGTAGGGGTAATTTTTGTTTTTTCCGTAGGGGTAATTTTTGTTTTTTCCGTAGGGGTAATTTTTGTTTTTCCGTTGGGGTAATTTTTGTTTTTTCTGTAGGTGGTAATTTTTGTTTTTTCTGTAGGGGTAACTTTTGTTTTTTCTGTAGGTGGTAATTTTTGTTTTTTCTGTAGGTGGTAATTTTTGTTTTTTCCGTAGGGGTAATTTTTGTTTTTTCCGTAGGGGTAATTTTTGTTTTTTCCGTAGGGGTAATTTTTGTTTTTTTCCGTAGGGGTAATTTTTGCTATTCTGATGGGAGTAATGGAAGACGACCAGCTATCGTCACTTTGGGCCCTCGGGTTTCTGGTAAGTGTCGTCATTTTTTAATTAATGAGTCATTCGTGTTTGTCTGTTGTCATTTTCTAATTAATGCGTCATTTGTGTTTGGTTGTTGTCATTTTCTAATTAATGAATCATTTGTGTTTGGTTGTTGTCATTTTCTAATTAATGAGTCATTCGTGTTTGTCTGTTGTCATTTTCTAATTAATGCGTCATTTGTGTTTGGTTGTTGTCATTTTCTAATTAATGAGTCATTCGTGTTTGTCTGTTGTCATTTTCTAATTAATTACTCATTTGTTTTTGGTTGGAGGTTGCTGACCAACTGGACAGCAGTGGACAGTTTAAACCTCAAAACTGGACAGGTAGTGGACAGTTTAAACCTCAAGTTCTTGTTCAAAACTTGTTAAGTGAAAGAAAAAAATAATGAGATGTATTTTAGAGAATTAGTAGGACCCTTTTTACTTTCTCGAATATACGAAATATAGAGAAAGTCTTAAAATCGTGCAAAAAAAATCGAGATTTTTAAAAATCTCGACGTTTTACACCTCACTCATACGGAAAAACATAATTTTGCAATCTAGTCCGTATGTCTGTGTGTCTGTGTGTGTGTCTGTGTGTGTGTGTGTGTAAACACGATAATTTGAGTACCGTTACAGCTAGGTTGATGTAATTTCATATATAAGTATTTTATCAAAATCGTAGATCCGTATCAACTTTTGAGCGTATAACTTGAGTACTATTTCAGATAGATAAATGAAATTTCTACCTTCTATCACATTTTGAGTGATTTCCGTAGACCGGAAGTACTAATTTACGCTATTTCCGATTTCTGAAAAACGCATGTAAATTTATAAAGTACTAATAATATTGCGCACTATTATGAACATTTCATTTGGCGTTCACTTGGTGTGCAATTCTTTTTTCTACGAGATTTTATTCTATTTTAAAAACTCTAAGTATTTAAAATGGAGTTTCCATCCCATGTTGTTTTATATAAGAATATTCGAGAAAGTTTAGGGGAGATCACTCCCGGTTTATCTTTTTAAAAAAATCACGATTGAGAAGTTACAGGGTTCATTTACACATTTTTAAAAATCTATATTTGCATTTTGTGTAACTACTAAATAATATTTATTTGAACCAAAACTTTGTAAGTAACGTAGAACGCGTTTAAAAATAAAAATAAATATTCAAACCATTCAAATTTTATCCGGTTTGTAATGAACAAGGATGAACAAAACATGAACTATACTTGGTGCGAAGATACATTTGGACATTTAACATTATTTGGAAAGCAACTACAACTATAATGCACCTTGGATATTGTCACCGTAGTGACGTATCCATTGAGTAAATGTAAAGTGTGATGACCTTTTGTCACTGCACGTGAAAACTGCTGTTTCGCAACAGTAGTGGACAGTTCCCCACTTACCACTATCGGTGACTTGAGCCATCCTATCACGTCATGCTTTGTTAGTCAGCTAATAGAGCCAACCTTTTATTTACAGACTTAGTGTTTCAATTCTCTCTTTAATTCCAGTACATACTTCCTGGGATTCTCGGCTTGATAGCTGGCTTCATCAACAAAAGATTGACGGTAAGTTATATCTCTTTAAATATCATTTGACATACAGCCATATATATATATATATATATATATATATATATATATATATATATATATATATATATATATATATATAACCAAGTTATATACTTATTTTTAAAAGCGTGTTTTGCTATGCCATGTATAGCTGTATCATGCATCATGTTTATTTCAGTACATTATAGCCTTGGCTTGTAACATCCTGTTTTTGCTTGTGATGTTTATCGTTATGGTGTACCTTGGCTTAGCCATGCCAAGCAAAACTGAACCCTGCAGGTTGGTGCTATTGAATCATTCTTCCTCCCGTCTCTTGTCAAATGGCCATCAATTTCTGAGAACTTTTAATCCTTTATAGCAGGGAGTCTTATTCTTCATGTAATCAAAAATCCCGCAACATCTACATCGCAATGTACGTGTTTGTCGTCATTACCTGGATTGCTCTGTTCACGGCCGTTATCATATGCTCTTACAACGTATGTGATGGGGTAAGTCGTACTTTATGTTACATTCTCTAGAAAACTCAAATACGTGTGGATATGATACACAGTAGCTGCCTCAATATTATAAATGTGAATGATGATAGCGGGTGTAATGGAATTCGATGCGATGGAAAATTAAATTGTGCTCAGCTTTTTGAGTATTGTATTGTAGTGTCAGCTCATTACTTAAATCAGGGGTCTACAAACTACGGCCCGAGGGTCGGTTGCGGCTGGCGCGGCCCTCTCATCCAGCCATTGGAGATCTTTTTGTGTACGGAAAAAATTACAAAAATGTACGTGTATCCTGCCAAGATCAGCCACCGCTTACATAGACGTTATGTTTTAACCTAATTAAAATAGAGGCACGCAGTAGTGTGTTAAGTTTTCCAACAAATCACAGCATTGCAAAACCTTAATGCTAAAAGTGGCAAACAGTTAACAGATGGTGAAGGGGTGAAGGAATGTTTGTTGAAGGTGGCTGAGGCACTTTGCCCAGACATGTCAAAACATTTTGAAAAAGTAGCTTTGGGTGCCAATACAATTGCCCGCCGAGTTGCAGACATGGGTGAAAACATCGTGACTCAAATAGCGAAAAATGCAAGTTTCGCCATGTTTCAATTGCAATGGATGAATCGCTGGACGGCTGTTCCACCTCTCAACTGCCTGTATTCATTAGAGGTGTGGATGAAGACATGAACATAACACAGGAGCTGGCTTCCCAACATAGCATATATTGCATTATTACCGGAGAGGATATATTCAATGATTTGGAAAAAAAACATTTGCTGTAAACTCTAGTTTCTGATCTGTACACCCATCTAAAGTCCTTCAGAGTCAAACTTTTCTTGTATTTGGTACAAGTACATGCTAACAACTTGGCACACATTCAGTAGTGCGCAAGTTCTTAATAGCTGAAGCAACAGCTGACTTCCACACATCATTTGCATGCGAGATTATAAAAAACTGCAGTTTTTCTGACTTTAATTCAAAGGCATTAAACCCCATTTGAACAGTGGCCAATTGCCCAGATGAACTGTTGGTGGAGATTATTGCGTTGCAAGCAAATGACCTCCTTAGGGACGAGTTCAAAGAAGGACTGGTGGGTTATTACCAATGTCTGCATCAAGATACATTTCAATTTTTGGGACAGCATACCTGTGTGAACAAATATTTTCAGGAAAGAAATAAACGAAAAACAACTTGAGCACAAACGTATACAATGATAATCTCAGGTCATGGGTGATGTTAGGGACATCAAATCTACAGCCAGAATTTCTGTAATTCTGGCATCCAGAAAACAATTTCACCATTCCCACTAATACAATGACATGCTTTCATGTATAGTATATCAATGTGTTACTACATAATAACTGAAGAAAATAATACTTTAAAGAATAATTAAAAACAACATCAATATTTTGATTCTTTTTTTTTTTTTGGCACCTTTACTAATTTTGATAGTTAATGCGGCCCTCGGGCTGAAAAGTTTGGAGACCCCTGACTTAGATGTAGCGTTGATTAAAGTGTGTGGGATAACATCTCGTAGATTCATTAATGTACTCTGGGTAGTCTTGTGAGTGGTTTTTGTGTGTGTTTGCGTATGTGGTTTGTGTGGTGTATTGTGTAGTCTTGTGAGTGGTTTTTGTGTGTGTTTGCGTATGTGGTTTGTTGTGTGGTGTATTGTGTAGTCTTGTGGGAGGGATATGTGGGGATGCCTATGGTCTAATGCGTGGTCTTGTGTTTGTGGACTTGTGTGTGGTCTAGTGCGTGGTCTTGTGTGTGTGGACTTGTGTGTGGACTTGTGTGTGGTCTTGTGTGTGGACTTGTGTGTGGTCTTGTGTGTGGACTTGTGTGTGGTCTTGTGTGTCGTCTTGTGTGTGGTCTTTTATACTCTAAACATGAATATTCGTTTGTTTTATTCTAAAATATCGCATTGATATTTACATTTTTTTAAACATCATAAAATTATTCTCTAGAAGCTCATATTTAGGTTTAATTTTAAAATGTCATATTTACATTTTATTCCAGGACACGGCTACACCTGGCGTTGTCATGCAGTCAGGACCGCAGATAAATGTTTCTGTCAGTCAAAATTCACAGCAACAAAATTCTCAGTTAAACCCTACCCCAGTGAACACAGTACCAGCATATGGCGGCCCACAGTATGGGCAAAATGTATACGGCTCCCCACATTATGGGCCATACTGGTACGGCGCCCCTAATAGCCAAACCGGGTATAGCGCCCCTAATGGGCAAAATGGAAACGGCGCCTCACCAGCTGGACAAAACGGGTACGACGCCCCTGCCGGGCAGAGAGCCCACAGCGGCGACCAACGAAACACCACAGCGTCAGACACCGCATCAGCAGTGGAGGTCTACCCCCTTCAAGACATCACTCAAACAAATAATTAGCTTTATTTTTAGAACAGTGGACGGCCGGAGAGAAAACGAGAGAGAGAGAGAGAGAGAGAGAGAGAGAGAGAGAGAGAGGGAGAGAGAGAGAGAGATGGACGAATGAAAATGTATAGTCTTTACGATTTCCACTACACTCAACTCAAACCTAACATAATTATTTATATAAATTCAAAAACGAGTGATTAGCCCAGAATTTCCGTAGAACTTCTTCCTCTGTTGACTTTTGTGACGTAGGCTGATACGGGACATTTTCTTAAAGACACGTGCCTCAATGCCGTTAGTCCACCAAAAGACCGGTTTACCGAATGGACGTTTGCCCAAAAGTTAAAAGTACCCCACACTACAAAGACCCTAAATTTACAAATGCCCAAAAGTTCCAAATACCCAAAAGTTTTTTTTTCTTGTGATCACAGAGCGAGTTATACTTAAGAATTTTACAAAATAAACCGAATCATTTATTCTTCTCTCTGTAATAGATAGATTTTGTTACTATTCCGTTTGGATTTTTTAGAGTGTTTTAAAATTAGTATGTTTGACAATATTTTATACCCTTTTTAAGATAAAACTGGCGCTAGGTTGATAGTCATGTCTTTTTCTCCAAACCAAAATCATCATCTTAACTTCAAATTTAACCGGAAACTAATAATGTCATTGAAAACGGATTTTTATTCAGAATCGGCATTTTAACCGGATTTACGCTTGATCTACAAGTAGTTACTGCACATTGATATTAAATATATTCGTAGCCATACCCCTAAACCTTGAACCTAATCTCAATCATGACAAAATTCGCATTTAGAGTTTCTTACAGGCGACTCTACTTGGTGATTGAGGGGGTCCGCCCCCCCCCCCCCACACACACACAGCCCAAAGCACGTCTACCGTCCCATTCAAAGAAATAGGATTTATATAGAAAATATACTTAGCCAGTGTCCGCCCACTCCCAGAAAATTTTGTCCACCCCCACCCCCAAAAATTTCACGCAGTGTTTCTTTCAGACTATTTTCGAGAGTGGGGCAATTGGATCGAATAAAATCATCCGGGGCGGGAGAGGCAGACACTGGTAAAAGTATATATTTACTATATAAATTGTATTTCGTTTTTTTTTGGTGGGGGGGGGGGGGGGGGTAGACGCTCTACCGGCGGGGAGGGGGCTACAACTTGAGTACTGTTTCAGATAGATAAATGAAATTTCACATCTAATTATCTGCCTTCTGTTAAATTTTGAATGATTTCCGTTGACCGGAAGTAATAATTTAAGCTATTTCCGATTTCTCAAAAACGCAAATAAATGTATTAAGTACTAATAATATTCCGCACTATTATACATGTGAGCGGCTGGAGTGTATTTTTATTATTTGTAACTTAGAAGGCGAATGTATCGTTTCGTTTCATGTCGTAAATTGTTCGTCGTTTTTAGTTGTGTAGTCCCGTATTATGGCGCCGCTGTCTCACTGTTTATGTCCCTGGTTATAGCTAGTTTATATATATTTCGTTTATATTGTTGTCATTGTTTATATTAAGTGTCTTTTTATAATATTCTGTTGCATGTTTCGTGGTGTTTGGTTTGTTATCCGTGAATTAGGGACTATTTGTTTACGTGTAGTGTGTGAGGTGTGTGGAAGTCGGTTTCCGGCTTGTTCAACTCTGTCTTTTTGGGTGTGTGGAAAGCAGCGGTGAAGAGAGCAGGAAGTCTCTCTGGTCATCGGGTGAAAAGAATAGCAAGTTCGCACCATCCAGCCGTATTTATTTTGTGTTTGTGTTCGTCATAGTCCTGGTAAGTTAGAAATAAGTTTATTTCTTTGCTATGTCTATTTCTTTGCTATGCTGTTTATTTTGGTTACTGGCCATAAGTTTTTTTGTGGTTGTCTTCTGACCGCCATTGTGGTCAGGCCATGTGGACTCAGATTCTGAGTTTTTATTATGTTATGGTCATTTTATTACTTTGTTGTATCTCTTGGGCTTGTGTGAAGCCAAGGAGACTGCTTATTTATACTTGGCCCACAGTTATGGTTTACTCCTGGCTGTTGGGTTAAGTGGTATACGTATTCTATTGATTGTATCCCTTGGGCTGGTGTTAAGCCAGGGATAAAGGTAATTTTAGACTTGACCCGCAGCTATGGTTTACTCCTGGCTGTCGGGTTAAGTAATACGCACATTCTATTCATTGTATCCCTTGGGCTGGTGTTAAGCCAGGGATAAAGGTATTTTTAGACTTGACCCGCAGCTACGGTTTACTCCTGGCTGTTGGGTTAAGTAGTAGAGTTGTTGTTACCTGACCCACAGTCACGGTTCGTTCCGGACTGTCGGGTTTGGTTATATTTTTATCTTTATAGTGACCGTTCGCTTCCTGCGGTGATCGTGTTGATCCCCAGGAGAGTGTTCGGTTCACTCTAAGTCACTGTGAAGGTACACATGTTTTTAATAGATTTTATTTTACTTAGCCTTTTGTTAGGCTGGTAACTGTGTTGAGCTAGTAGTTTGAGCTCAGTGTCCTGGTAGTGTTCCAGTTAATTGTTAAAGTATGTTCTGTGTGAACTACCTGCAGGCGGTGGAGATGTAATCCAGCCAGCCTGTGGTTAATGCGTTGTATATAATTTTTTTGTAAAGTAATTAATTTATTTGTTTTCCTTTTTCTAGGACGAAGTCCGAAATTGGGTGTTTTGTTTGATGTAAAAAGTTTGTTTCGTTTGGTTCTGTTTTGTGTCAGTTTTTTATCTATTCTTTTTTTTTATTACTTTTAGTTCCATATTTTGTTGAATAAATTTTATACTAGTCATTTTTGGTAAATAAATTTTATTAACTGTAAAAGTTTTTGTTTTATTTTAGTAGCTTATTATTTAGACTAAGGTTAGGGTTTAACCACTGTGGGTTCTACCACGGTTGCACTGACCGGACAGGTTAGTTAGTTAAGCCTAGAAGGGTAGATTTTAGGTATCCCCCCCCCCCCCTAGCAGGGCTTACAAATTGGTAGCACGAGTGGGGTCAGTGCTTTAGTCTAGTTAAATTTTTGTTTTTTTGCTAGGGCTAGGTGTAGCTTAGTTAAATTTTTTGTTTTGATAGGCCCTTTTTGGAACCATATGTGTTTAGTTTTTGTTTAGTGTAGGAATTGTTTGTAGTCTTAACACCCAATTAGGACGAGATGGCGGAGGCTGCATCGACCAACATAATCATCGTCCCACCCAGGGAGGTCCACATTAGGAGGTTTCATGGAGACAGCCATGCCTCTGAGGTGGATCGCTTCATTGAAGAAGTCCGGGCTGCCTGGAAGGTCAGGAAGGATCTCACGGCCGATGAGCAGAAGGACCTCCTCTGGCAGTACCTGGGCGAGGCAGTGCGGGAGGAGCTGAGTTGCAGGGGTGACGACCTGAACCGCGACCCGGAAGCCACCATCAGGCTCCTCCGGGAGGTGTATGGCGAGAAGAGGAGCGTCTCGCAGCTCATGGCTCAATTCCAAACGGTGCAACAGGGCCCACATGAGTCAGTGAGGGCCTACTCACACCGCCTACCCCGGGCATTCAAGACCCTTGTTGCAAGGCAGGGCACCCTGCAGGTCCCACAGACCGACACGGAATTTCTTCGGGGCAAGTTCCTGGAAAACCTGAGCCAGTCCTCGGTCCGATGTCAGCTCCAAGAACTTGTGTTCCACGACCCCAAAACCCCCTTTATGGCTCTACGAGACGCAGCCATCAGGTGGTCCGGAGATGAGGATCCAGGGGCAGGACCTGCCTATGTAGCAGCTCTACAGGCCCGCCCCAAGGAAGAACCAGCCTTGCCCAGATCCGAGCTGGAAGACAAGGTAGACAGGCTAGCAGAGCAGCTGTCAGCCCTGTTGACCCATTTGGCCCAGAACCCCCCTGCTGCCTTTCCCCAAGTGCCAGCTGGTCGAAGGGTACTCCGCCGACGTCCAGAGGCGGAAACAAGAACATGTTACAATTGCCACCAACAAGGCCACTTAGCCCGTCATTGCCGGCTTGCAAAAAAAGGGGGCCCTCAGTAGATCGGAGTCCCACTGCTGGGGGCCAGGCCCAGGCTCCACCATACACAAACTGGTTGGACACTGTCCCACTCTGACTATCTACCTAGAAGGTGTACCGGTGACTGCTGTTATAGACAGTGGCTCCCAGGTTAGCACAGTCACAGAAACATTTTTCAACTGCAGCCTAAAAAACATTGTGCTAGAAACAGGCACCCACCTATCCCTGAGAGCAGCAAATGGGTTGGCCATCCCATACAATGGCTATTTTATTACTGACATTGAAGTCAACAAAGAAAAACTTTGTGACAAGGGATCCTGGTCATAAGAGACCCAGTAGGCGGCCCAGCTCCACCTTGCCTGCTGGGCATGAACATTCTCCAAGACCTGACCACATTGGCCCATCTGGTCAAGCCACCTGACACCGAAGGTATGGCGAGAGGGCAAAGCCCTCAGCCCCCGCGAGAGAACTCTGGTGCCTGCCAAGAGCATATCAACCATTCGAGCGACGGGAGGAGACCCCAGAATTGTGGATGACATGCTGGTACAGCCATTGGAACAGCCATTTCACCCGGACCTGCTCGTGGTGCCAGGCCTAACTTCCTGCCGTGAGGGATTCTTCTCGGTACAGGTGGCTAACCTGTCTGAGGAGCCCGTCTACATCTCCAGTAGGACCTGTCTAGCAACAATCCACCCGTTCGAGCTGGTCCCCCCAAACCTGCAGTTCAGGGTCAACTCTCTGGCTGCTGAGGTGGTCATAGACTCATCCCTGTCCAGCGAGACCCACAATTCCATGCCAGAGCCCTCGTTTTCCAGCATGATGGCAGAAACCCTAGACCCACCACAGCGGGCGGCTCTGGAGAAATTACTCCAGGAATTCACAGACGTTTTTGCTTGGACAGACGACCAGTTGGGTTTCACGGACAAAATTAAACACAGCATCCCACTAACCAGTGACATACCAGTAGCGTTACCCTACCGCCGGCTTCCGCCTACAGAGTTCGCTGCGGTTAAAGAACACATTGAAAAGTTGACTACCAGGGGCTTTATCCAACCCAGCACCAGCCCTTATGCAGCTCCAATGGTCATCGTGAAGAAAAAGAATGGCGAGATCCGGTTATGCTGCGATTACAGGAGACTGAATGGCATAACCCGGAAGGATGCGTTCCCGCTGCCCCGAATTGATGAAACTTTGGATGACCTGGCGGGGTCAACCTTCTTTTCCACGCTGGACTTAGCCAGTGGCTACCACCAAGTTGCCATGGCTGAAGAAGACCAAGAAAAGACTGCCTTCGTTACTCCCTTTGGTCTGTACCAGTGGACCAGAATGCCATTTGGCCTATGTGGCGCCGTCCAGACTTTTTCCAGATTAATGCAGGGGGTAATGAGTGAGCACATCATGAGAATCATGCTGGCCTATCTGGATGACATCCTGATATATGCCCCAGACTTCACCTCACACCTGGCCAACCTGCGCACAATACTCGCACGACTGAGAGATATCGGTCTCAAACTTAACCCTGAGAAATGTGTATTTGGGGCAGAGAGCGTGCACTACCTGGGACATGTGGTGTCCAAGGATGGTGTGAAGACTGACCCAGGGAAAATTACAGCCATCAGCGAGTGGCAGCCCCCAAAGACCCTAAAAGAACTCCGTTCTTTCTTGGGCCTTGCCAGCTACTACCGAAGATTTGTTAAAGGTTTTGCCAACATAGCACAGCCCCTTCACCAAGTGGTCACCAATACTCATGAACAATTCGGCAAGCGAAACAAACGGCAGGACATAACCAACCTGTGGGGCCCAGAACAACAGTCAGCCTTTAACCGGCTTAAGACGGCCTTGACCACCACGCCTGTTCTGGGTTACCCTGACTTTACCCTACCCTTTATTTTAGAGACAGATGCCAGCAGCTACGGTTTGGGTGCAGTCCTAAGCCAGAAACAAGCGGATGGGGTGAAGGTAATAGCCTTCGCCAGCCGGTCACTCCGAGTAAATGAAAAAAACATGAAAAACTATAGTGCCCTCAAGTTAGAACTTTTGGCTTTGAAGTGGGCCATGGCCGAAAAATTCAGAGGGTATTTGCTGGGCAGCAAGACATTGGTACTGACAGACAACAATCCGCTTAGCTACATTAAATCATCTAAGACCGGTGCAACTGAGCACCGCTGGATTGCTGACCTAGATGTCTTCGACTTCGAAGTAAAATACAGGTCCGGCAAATCCAATGCCAATGCGGATGCCCTGTCCAGGTTTCCTGTGGACAAGCCTGCCGCCAGAGATCCAGAAGTCCAGTACTCCGGAGTGTACCAGGTCACCACACGGGTCCCACCAGAGGTGGCAATATCAACACCTCAACCTGTCCCTCTGGAGGCCCACTGCAATTTCCTGTCTTCGGCCTTACCGGCCGATGTGAAGAATGCCCAACAGGTAGACTCAACCATCCAGGAGATCCTACCCTTCCTGACGCCCGGCCACAGATTACATTCCTCGACTTTATCACTCCCAGCCCAGATTCTCCTGAGACAAAAGTCGAGACTCAGGTTGAAGGACGGTATCCTGCAGCGCACAGTGAAACTGCCAGGTCAAGGGGAAATCGCACAATGCGTTATCCCCAATCAACTACGACCAGAGGTACTCCGTCTAAGTCACAACGACAACGGCCACCAAGGACCAGACCGCTGCCTGCAGCTGTTACGGCAACGATGCTACTGGCCGGGGATGGAGGCAGATATACGCCAGTACTGCCAGGCGTGTGACCGCTGCCAGCACGCGAAAATGACCTGTCTGAAGGTGCACCAGCCTAAAGGGCATCTTTTGGCCACCATGCCCCTAGAGGTTGTGGCAGTCGACTTCACCCTGATGGACAAAGCGGCAGACGGTACGGAGGATGTATTGATTCTCACCGATGTTTTCACCAAGTGGACAGTTGCTGTTCCGACGAAGGACCAGACTGCCAAAACCGTGGCGAAGGCCCTGGTGCAGAACTGGATAGTTCACTACGGTGTCCCCAGGCGACTACACTCGGACCAGGGCAAATGCTTTGGGGCAGCCGTAATACACGAACTGTGCGACCATTATGGGATACAGAGGTCCCGAACAACGGCATACCACCCCCAAGGAAACGGCCAAGCAGAGAGGTTCAACCGGACCCTACACGATCTGCTTCGGACCCTACCTGTTGACAAGAAGAAGGACTGGCCTCGGTACCTGACCGAGCTGGTCTTCCTCTACAACACAACCCCGCACTCGTCAACAGGTTTCTCCCCGTTCCAGCTGTTGTTTGGGCGGGAGGCAGCCATCCCCTTGGACATATTTTTAGATCAAGCCCCTACGGCAAATAGTGGTGGTGCTGGAGATTACCTCCAGGGCCACCTAACACGACTGGCCAGCCTGCACAAACTAGCACAGGAGAGGCTGCAAATAGAGGCCACCAAGAGGGACAGACAGGTCAATAACAGGCCAGCCGCTGAACTGGCCATAGGCGACCTGGTCCTGTTAAGGCAGCACCCCCTGGGCAGGCACAAAATGGCGGATCTGTACGGCCCGACAGTTTATGTCGTGGTCGAAGTACCTCCGATCACCGGCGGGTGTTACGCCATTAAAAAGAAAGATGGCCCTTCTGGCACCCGCCGGGTGGCCAGCACCCAGATCAGGAGATATGTGCCTCCCCGGGCTCAACCACCCTCCCCAAGGCCGGTCAAAGTGATACCGCCGGCTACTCCAGGCTACAGCCACATTATTTATAAGGTCCAATTGCCGGGGACCAGAGCAGCCGGTAACCCTACAGTACCTGACATACCTCTGCGTAGGTCGGTCAGGGAGCGCAGAGTCCCTAGTAGGCTAGACTTGTGATTGTGCCCTGTGGGCTGATTTTTTTCGACAATTGTTTTTTTTGTAAAATTTATGATTGTGCCCTGTGGGCTGATTTTTTTTGCAAGTTCTTTTGCAAAGTTTTTTTGTTTTTTTGTAACATTTATGATTGTGCCCTGTGGGCTGATTTTATTGCAAGTTCTTCCTGCAAGGTTTTGTTTTTTTGTAACATTTATGATTATGCCCTGTGGGCTGTTTTTTTTCAAGTTTGTTAGCTTGCGGTGACCGCAAGCTTTAAGGGGCGTGTATGTGAGCGGCTGGAGTGTATTTTTATTATTTGTAACTTAGAAGGCGAATGTATCGTTTCGTTTCATGTCGTAAATTGTTCGTCGTTTTTAGTTGTGTAGTCCCGTATTATGGCGCCGCTGTCTCACTGTTTATGTCCCTGGTTATAGCTAGTTTATATATATTTCGTTTATATTGTTGTCATTGTTTATATTAAGTGTCTTTTTATAATATTCTGTTGCATGTTTCGTGGTGTTTGGTTTGTTATCCGTGAATTAGGGACTATTTGTTTACGTGTAGTGTGTGAGGTGTGTGGAAGTCGGTTTTCGGCTTGTTCAACTCTGTCTTTTTGGGTGTGTGGAAAGCAGCGGTGAAGAGAGCAGGAAGTCTCTCTGGTCATCGGGTGAAAAGAATAGCAAATTCGCACCATCCAGCCGTATTTATTTTGTGTTTGTGTTCGTCATAGTCCTGGTAAGTTAGAAATAAGTTTATTTCTTTGCTATGTCTATTTTTTTGCTATGCTGTTTATTTTGGTTACTGGCCATACGTTTTTTTGTGGTTGTCTTCTGACCGCCATTGTGGTCAGGCCATGTGGACTCAGATTCTGAGTTTTTATTATGTTATGGTCATTTTATTACTTTGTTGTATCTCTTGGGCTTGTGTGAAGCCAAGGAGACTGCTTATTTATACTTGGCCCACAGTTATGGTTTACTCCTGGCTGTTGGGTTAAGTGGTATACGTATTCTATTGATTGTATCCCTTGGGCTGGTGTTAAGCCAGGGATAAAGGTAATTTTAGACTTGACCCGCAGCTATGGTTTACTCCTGGCTGTCGGGTTAAGTAATACGCACATTCTATTCATTGTATCCCTTGGGCTGGTGTTAAGCCAGGGATAAAGGTATTTTTAGACTTGACCCGCAGCTACGGTTTACTCCTGGCTGTTGGGTTAAGTAGTAGAGTTGTTGTTACCTGACCCACAGTCACGGTTCGTTCCGGACTGTCGGGTTTGGTTATATTTTTATCTTTATAGTGACCGTTCGCTTCCTGCGGTGATCGTGTTGATCCCCAGGAGAGTGTTCGGTTCACTCTAAGTCACTGTGAAGGTACACATGTTTTTAATAGATTTTATTTTACTTAGCCTTTTGTTAGGCTGGTAACTGTGTTGAGCTAGTAGTTTGAGCTCAGTGTCCTGGTAGTGTTCCAGTTAATTGTTAAAGTATGTTCTGTGTGAACTACCTGCAGGCGGTGGAGATGTAATCCAGCCAGCCTGTGGTTAATGCGTTGTATATAATTTTTTTGTAAAGTAATTAATTTATTTGTTTTCCTTTTTCTAGGACGAAGTCCGAAATTGGGTGTTTTGTTTGATGTAAAAAGTTTGTTTCGTTTGGTTCTGTTTTGTGTCAGTTTTTTATCTATTCTTTTTTTTATTACTTTTGGTTCCATATTTTGTTGAATAAATTTTATACTAGTCATTTTTGGTAAATAAATTTTATTAACTGTAAAAGTTTTTGTTTTATTTTAGTAGCTTATTATTTAGACTAAGGTTAGGGTTTAACCACTGTGGGTTCTACCACGGTTGCACTGACCGGACAGATTAGTTAGTTAAGCCTAGAAGGGTAGATTTTAGGTATCCCCCCCCCTAGCAGGGCTTACATACATACATTGTTAGGTGTTTACTTAGTGCGCAATTCTTTATTCTACGAGTTTCTATTCTGTTTAAAAAACGTCGAGTTCTGTGAAAATCTCGATTAATAATTTTTTATTGCACGATTACAATACTTTCTCTATACTTCGTATATGAGAAAGTAAAAATGGATTAAAAATCATGTCTATATCCCGAGTTGCCATCCCCTGTAGTTTATACATATATAAGGATATTTGAGTAAGTTTAGGGCAGATCACTCCCAGTTTATTTTTTTATCATGTCGCCAGAGTTTCAAGTACTTTGCATAAGTCAGCAAGACAACATAATGACAATATTGGACGTGGTTAAAACTCATTAAACTGCACATTGTCAAAGGTTATTCTTTCTTAGACTGGTAGAAAATATTTGATACAAATTAAAAATAGTAGGGTGAACAAAATGACAAAAATTACACAAGTATACGTACATGACAGCTACATGTTTTATTTGATGATTTGTTGTACTAGCGTGAGTCTTGTTTCGCTGGTTATTTTTATGGAATAAAAGAATTTCATTACACGTGTAAAACTAACTAGACTACCCGTTATCTAGTTAGATAACTGGGTTTCGAGGGGTCATCCATAAATGACATCACGTCTGCCAGCACTTATCATCCCAAAATAACCAGAACCCACATTCAAAAAGATGTTTTTTATATTTTAAAAACTCTACTTCACCTGCCCAGTTCCCCGCCAAGTCTCAGACATGTTTGTATTTTTAAAAAAAGATTCCGGCCGAGCATGCTCTGACCACACTATCCCTTCATATGCTGAGAACATAGAAACAGGTGAACTCTACTTCACCTGCCCTGTGCCCCGCGAGGTCCTGATAGTCAACCATATCATTCACATATAGGCCTTAAGAAAAAAATAATTGAAAACATTGTTGTTAAAAAAATAATCTTTTTTCTATTACTAAAGTCATTGTTCTAAACTTTTATAATTAATGTGGTTAATCTACCAATGAATATATCAATAAATTAATTAACGGCTTTAAATTAGTTTGTAAATAACCGTGTGTTTAAGAAAGAACAATATTTACCACCCAAAATCCTATTTTACAGCTTTACACATAATGCAGATTCTCCCCAATAACAAATAATTTTAAAAAAATGAGTTATCAAACGTCACTATTCAGTCAAAGTTAAGCCATTGTTCTAAAACTTTAAAATTAATGTGGTTAATCTACCTATGAATAAATCAATAAATTAATTAACGTCTTTAAATAAATTTGTGATTAACAGTATGTCTGCAATTAAAAAATTGTTCTCTACCTACATACTATTTTACAGCCCCCCCCCCCCCCCCCATATAGAGCAGTTTCCTTACAGTACCAAATCAGACAAACAAATAAATATTCAAACATGTAAATAAACTTGAGTTTTAGTAGTATATAGATGAATAACCAGGAGAGATCTATAATACTTTATATACTATTAGAAAGATATTTAATTTTTTAACCGACTCGACTAATTTTAGTAAACTTTTAGACAGTGAAAGTATGTTTTTGGTCAGGGAAATGTATATCTCTCGACAAGGAAATGTATACTTATTTAATATTGACTTCTCGAAAACTATAGCTCATTGAAATTGACACACTAATTGTACTATATACACAATTATTTTAAAATATGAAAATACTTTCAAAACTTTAGCGCAACTGACCTGGCATTTACCATTTGTTGTCAATCACTATGAGAAAATAGACCTTTCATTTACCATTTATTTTCAATCAATATGAGAAAACAGACCTTGCATGAGGAGACAAACTCATACTAGGGTCAATAAAAATCGTTTCACTACTTCTCTGTGTTGTTATCATGTTAAAGAAAATGTTAAGTTGTCGGTTCTTGTGATAAATGAATGAACTTTTAACATCTACTATCTGCAGTCATAGCAAAAACCACAGATGCATAGAAGGGCGATAACATGGTTGTTGATAAATGTTAAGAATACAACAGTGATCTCCCGCCAAGGTATTAAAGCGAGGCGAGTGGTTGCCCCTTGGACCTGAGAGCCAAATTACACTGTGCGACTGTAAAGCCAAGCGAGTGTCCTTAGCTGTAGCGGATTGAAAGGGGGGGGGGGCTGAGAGGGCAGCAGCCAGGGGCCCCGATTTTAAGATTTCTGTTACAAATCATAGAAAAATTTAGTTTACAGCGTAATTGTTGGTTTCAATTTAAAAAAAGCTAATGTTTTAATGTTTGAATTGCAAGTATATTCCAATTGGTTTAACTAAATATAAAACACACTTAAGTATAGCTACCAGCTTTAATCAACTCCTACCCAGCAGCCGAATTCGGCCAAACGATTGACCCCTCTTTAAGGAAAACGGGAGTGATCTCCCCTAAACTTTCTCGGATATTCTTATATAAAACAACAGGGGATGGTAACTCGGGATATAGACATAATTTTTAATTACTTAAACTTTTTAAAAATAGAATAAAATCTCGTAGAAAAAATAATTGCACATCAAGTGAACGCCAAACAAAATGTGCATAATTGTGCGGAATATTATTAGTACTTTATAAATTCACTTGCGTTTTTTTTTTTTTTGAGAATTCGGAAATAGCGTAAATTACTACCTCCGGTCAACGGAAGTTACTCAAAATTTGAAAAACAGATAATTGGATCTTTTACTTATATGTGAAATTTCATATATCTATCTGAATAGTACTCAAGTTATATATAGGCTTTTGAAAATTTGAAAGAGGAAAAAGTTCCACTTTCGGTTATCGGAAATCGCTCAAAAGTTGATACGGATCTACGACTTTGATATAATACTTATATATAAAATTTCATCAACCTAGCTGTAACGGTACTCAAGACTCAAGCTATCGTGTTTACAGACACACACACGGACAGAAATTGTAAGTTATCTGGACAAATCGCATAAGAGCGCACATTGCAGTGGTAACTGTTGTGAATGGAGTGTATTGAATGAGTTTGAGAGTATGTGTGTAGTTGAATGTGTTTAATAAAGATGTTGAGGGTTTGAGAGTATGTGTGTAGTAGGATTGATAAAAGATTCTGAATGCGTGACAAACTAAATAAGGATGTGACGTAGGAGAGTATGTTTTGGTTGTTAGGAAAGGAGTTGAAGGAGTCTGAGTCTTGTTCTCGTCGTGTTAGGATCTAGAAGTCTTCGTCCTGTGTCTGTCGTCGATTTATTTGTGTAAAGTATATGTCATTAAAGATGACAAAATGAAGAACGCCGTCCTGTCTCATTTCTCTATTGGATCGTCGTACCTTGTTCGTCATCGTCCAGCATCGACCCTGTCCCAAGTACCCACATCATGAAAGTTATGACAACCCCCCCCCCTCCCATGAGACGATCCTGGCTACGCCACTGAGTGCGCACATAGGCTTTTGTATATTTGAATATTTACACCTGACGTTTATTTCTCTCATTAAATCACGCTGCATGGGATCATGGACAAAAAAAGCCGACAGGCTACAAAGGCCGACATTGTCACAAATATCAACAACAAACGTATGGAAGTTCAATGTCTTCTGAGGAAAGACCTACAGCAGAAACCTCGCATGGTTGTCGAGAAGAATACATGTATATCATACAAGTTTCAAGGAAAATAAAAAATAACAGGTTACTGACACAGTCAAGCAGATCAATAAATAATGTATGTAGAACAAAAATATAATAATTAATATAAATTACAAAACAAAAATATTTTGTATCGTAAAGTAAAATGATAATGGGAAAAGTCCCTTCGTTCCATTGATGGCCTTTTTCCCTCTTATATGGCTCAATATTGATTGTTATATGGCTCAATATTGATTCTTATATGGCTCAATATTGATTCTTATATGGCTCAATATTGATTCTTATATGGCTCAGATTTATTCTTTTTGGCTCAATATTTGTTCTTATATGGCTCAGATTTATTCTTATGTCGCTCAATATTTATTCCATTAAGGCTCAATATTTATTCTCATGTAGCTGAATATTTATCCTTATGTCGCTCAATGTTTCACTTACTTCTGGCTACAACCTTGAGGTAGTTAAACGCAGCCAAACAAAACATGAATACCAGCCTCTCCCGATGTACAAAGATGTGTCCGCCATATTTCAAAAAACCGTTATGGTTGACTCTAGAGGTGGCTAATACCTCCATAAGCTTGCCCGGCAACACTTGGTAAAGCCGTATAGATAGCCCATTATGTAGTAGGTTAGGGTTGGTCTTTAATTTGTATTAACTGCGGGGAATTAAATTAGACGTGTGTGTTTTTCCCGTTTTTAATTTATTTTTTCTATTTATAAACAGGTGTATTAGGTACATAGTTGCCCGTAACCTTTGATCTTCGAATCCGTTATCTGTTGACCACAACTTAACACTCCCCAATAATTGTAGGATGTTTTAAGATGGAGGATGAACCATTACCCTGAGTCTACTAGGACCCCCCAAAAAAATGCTTAGCAGTCTCACGTTATATTTCAACTATTTGTCACAGCTTAGTTATTCGCTTTCAAAACTCTCAGTTTCAAAGCTTTCAGTGCAATAAAACCAAGAGTTTACTGTTAATTTTCATTTTAAAAAACGTGTATACCTTTTAGAGCCACAACTTCATCCCCCATCTTAATCTAAGCCACGCCATCAACCCCATCTTAATCTAAGCCACAACCTTATATTAATTCACATTTTAAACCCCCGACAACGAAGATACAGGTCAAGGACGATTGCCTGACTAAAGCCTTGATATTTCCACTTTCCCACCCAGCATTACACACACCATTTCTTTACATGGCGCAGTCTTTGTGTCGATTAATATTTAAAACAATTTTTTTTGTTCGAACAGAAACCAAAGTTAACCTTTGGGTTCCTGAAAGCCTTATACAATTTTATGCGTCCATGTCATGCTTCGGTGGAGCTACTTCCTGTGCATTTATCCTGGGCCTGGGCCTGAGAGCAGTTAGGGCTGGGTGGGATACGATAAAAGATTCTGCCCGCCTTAGATTTGAGGTAAAATAGCTGTCTAATAGAGCGTTAAGTGCGTCTATGAGGATCGAGGGAAATAATCAACGTCAATTTCCATCGGTCGTCTCCCCTTGTCTCTATATCCAACTCCCAATCCCAAAGCCTAACTCATCCCTAAACCATAAACTTAACTATAACTAACTTATTCTCAACATATCCCTATTTTTACCTGTCTATATAACTTTGAGGGGGCCTGAAAGGGGCTGATGTTCTAATGCTGTTTTTGGATGGGTTGTGTAGTCAATAGAAGGTAATTAGTATGTGAAATAATGACAGTGTGTGTGGGGGGTGGGGTGGTGGGGTGGGGGGGGGGGGGGTAATTTCATGATCCTCGCCTATCAAGATAACGATACATTTGTCATAGTTAAGAATCAAGGTAAATCAGATTAAAGAAGCTCATGCAAGTTTCAGAAAACGTTTGTTAGAGAGGCGCACTTATTCGGAAACACCTTGTTTTCGGATAAACGGAAAGGGTACTTTACTCTCTATTTCAGCGCGAATGACATCGTTTCAATGCCAAATCGTTAATTCAAAATAATAGTATTATGCCCTCTAGTCAGATTCCTTTCAATTTTTGATTTATTTCTTATATACGGAAGTGGTTCATTAATATTTTTTTCTAAATTGAGTACTGATTCAATTAAGTGGACGAGATGTTCTACAGAGGAGCTGATTTTTGCTTAATTGTTCAAAATGGTGAAACCTGGAATCCGTAACAAAATCCGAAAGTAAAACAAACAATTTTATACTTGCATTAAATTAATTTGAGGATCGTTAATTGATTTACTAGTCTTGTGATATTCATCCAGCATAAATATAACCTTACACAATTTCAATCACCTATATTTTAGTGAAATAATTATGCATTTATTTCTTGTTTCGCCATTCTGTGAAATGCAAAAGCCTGGCAAAATAGCGCTTTGTTCGGAAACAAAGCACGCATAATATTTCCGTGAAGAGTATGGGCATTCAGGAAGTGTAGTGGGGGGGGGGGGGGCTTGAAATATTTCTTATTTCAAGGCTTGTTGGTCAATCCTATACTGAATGATACTGAATCTAAGCAAAATTTTGCTTGATAAAGGGCTATGAAGAATATCTGGTCCGTCTTCTTAGCTTTATATTTCAGATTCCCAATACTAAAGTAAACAAATTGAATATTATTGTATAGCTTTTGGAAGGTCCTGCTTCTCAGTTTACAGCCCCTAGCCCCTGCAGGGTAAGAATACTTGGCCGTGTACTGTGTGAGAAAGTGGCTAATGCAAAGTCTCAGTAGTCTCTGTTTGAATAAGGCTATTATACGAACGTCACAAATCAAACCTGGATCATTGAGCTATTGGAATACACTGTGGCAAGTCAGATCTCGTCTCGTGTTAGGAGTAGGTTTCTTAGGAAATATATTTCTGTAAAAGTTTCTACTACGTCCAAGTACGACGCATATATATATATATATATATATATATATATATATATATATATATATATATATATATATATATATATATATATATATATATATATATATATACATATATATATTTTTTTTAATTTCAATAATGTATCTTTTTAAACTGATATTTATCTTCTGTATATTTAGGAAAAAAAATAAATCTAAGACAAAAAATCCACTAAGCAGATCTGAGTAGGACTTATCTGTTTGCAAATACCAATAGAGAATGATTAAAAACAGAGTTGTCACGCTCGCTGCATTGTCAGTATTCGTAATTATAGGAGGTAAGTTATTTGAGGTGATACTGCTTTGATTATATATATATATATATATATATATATATATATATATATATATATATATATATATATATATATATATATATATATATATATATATATATAATCTATTTCTATTACAATATAGAAAAATTGCATTTTTATAAACGCAAAATAAATTCTGTTTGTAAGAATTCCTGACTCTCCATTATTTGCACATACCATGTCAATAGATTAACATCAAGTTTTACTACTCTCGTTTACTTGTGCAGGGATTATCTTTGCTGTTCTCCTGTCTCTCTTGTATAACAACACAAATGAGAAACAAACTGGATTCGATCCACCGGAAAGTTATCGCCAGAACGGACTTAATTACCAATTTTGGCCTCTCGGATTTCTGGTAATGTGTTGTTCCTCTTTAATTAATTAGCCACCTGTGTTTTACTGTTGTGTTTTTCTAATTAATTATTCGCATATTTGGCTGGAAGTTATTGACCCACAGAACAGGTAGTGGACAGAGGTTTTTACAAAACTAATTAGCTGATAAACACCCAACAATAAGTTACCCACTCACTAGAAGATGTAATCTAAATGATTATTGGAATTATTTGCTTTATGTGTACGCGTTGCACAATATTCACCTCGATTCAAATCTTAGTAGGAGAAATTGATCTAATAATATATAAGATTGAAAAACAAATGACAAAATTCAAAATGTTAAAAAACATATGGGGGGGGGGGGGGGGCTGTAGTAAATTAGGACGAGAAAAGCGTGGACTATATCTGAAGTGTAAATATGACAAGTTGTATAAAAATGTACTTAGGGACGACTGTATAACTAAAATGAACAGGATTTGTAGATCGCTGCACCTGGGTATTGCGACACTTACATGGACATTTGCCATTTCGTCACGGTAGTAATCAGCTGACATTGTGTCATTACATTATCCTAGACCATTTCACAGTGCAGTAATTGGTCATTATGCCACAGTACTTGTCCTGTACCATCACATCATTTGATTGTATCAAAGTCTGCAAATGAACCCAGTCTATGACTTGCAGATTTATTTTATAATTTTTATTCCAGTTCATAATACCTGGAATTATCTGCTGCATAGCTTCCTTTGTTGAGAACAAATGTATGGTGAGTTATTGAATGTTTGAAACTTCTCTCATT